>NW_015386121.1:1236301-1328241 GCF_001527695.2 Protobothrops mucrosquamatus | reverse complement strand
TTTTTCAGCAAGCGGGTCTGGCCTAGGGAGAATTTTAAATAGGGACAATTTTAATTAGTATTTTAATATGACACAGCGGTAAATATTTGTTTTTAATTGGTTTTTATTGGGGATAGTGTTTTGTACTGTTTTTAATATGCTGTGAGCCGCCCTGAGTCCTGTTGGGAGAAGGGCGGCATATAAGTTTAATAAAATGAAATGAAAAATGAAATGAAACCTCACAAGGTTGTTGTTGTGGGAAAAATAGGTGGAGGAAGGTGTGTTATGTATGTTTGCCACCTGGAGTTATTTATGAAAAATAATAAATGTAGGATAACAATCTAAAAAAAACTCCCTAAAAATATTATATAAAGCAGTAACAGAAAACAGAAAACTCTAGACTCTGAGTAAAGTTGTTTTAATATCAGTGTGAGCAAAACGATCTTCATCTGATAGTCAAAATAACACTAAGTCAAAAGCAACAAAATTCTGTAGAATTGATATTCCACAACAAGGAGCTATTCCTATTTGGCTGGAGCTTTTTGAACAGTACAGTATGCTTAGCAGATCGATGCAAGAGAAGGCGAAGAAGCACCAGGAAAACATGATTTGGTAAGCTTACTCTTACTGCATATTTTTCCCCATGGAAAGATCACATTGGTTTTCTGTCTTGGTGTTTCTGAAACACAACATGCCCTGTTCATAGAACTAGTTGCCAGTTCCATTTAGATTCAGGTGAATTTTGGTGGATCACCACAGAGAAAGATTAGTTGTGATACTCCTATATTTTAGAAGTAGATTTTAGATTTTTAGAATGCTGAGGATACGATGGCTGTCCAACACCCCACCCCCCCACGGTATCTCATATTCTATACCAATTGTTACTAGATATCTTTGTGGTTTTTTTCATAAATTCTACTAAGTTTTTGTTATTTTTATGTTATCCAGCCTTTGGTAATCTAATGGCAGGTTAAGAATAAGCTACATATAGATATATATATATAAATACAGAAATTACAGAAATAGAAAAAAAACAGAAAAGGAAAAAAGTGATGCATACAGAAGTAGTTTTGAGAAGTGTTTAAATGCAAATCTCAGTGAATATGTTCTGAATATTAACAAATTCAAGCAGGGAGCAAAAATATTTCATGTGGCCAGGCTTGGATAATGATGGGATTTATGCTCCGCAAATATATAGTCTGAATTGCAATAATAAAATAATTGGCTTTTTCAACAAAAAATATTCTTCTCAGTGAATTGCACAATCGATAGATGGACGTGAAGCTTCATCAATGTGTGAACCTGCTATGGCCTCATGATGTATTGTGTAAAATTAACACAATCATTTTATCTTCATGATATGTTAGTCTACTGCCCTGCTTAATAAATCAATTCAGCCTTAACTAATAAACTTTGAGGAGTGATTTTTATGCAACCGAGAGACCATCCTTATTAGCCTCTTGTCATTTTAAGGATATGGTGAACTGGGGGAAAAAAATCATCTGGTTTGCTAGCAAGTCACACTTCGGCCAACAGCAGAAAAACAGCTCTGTGCTGGGAACTGCATGTTTTTTAAAAAAGGTCCTCTGGTTGCCTGTCTTACTTTATTCTGTTCCTGTCTATTTGCCATAAATCAAATAAGCTTTGGTTTAAGACAGCATCTTTATTTAACCTTCAGAAGTGCCTAAAGTGCACCGCAGACCTCAGTGTAAAAATGCGTATTATACAGATTCTGTGTTACCTCATCTTTTGATTGCCTGGGACAAGAGGTCAGAGCACCAGAAAATATACCTCTTCTTATAATACTGAATATATGGCACGTGTTGAATCTGAGCTCAGGTGCATGTTTGAGTGGATTAGAAAAACCCACGGAGTATAGATACATCAACAGCTACTTCACGTGACAACATTAAATATATGGTCCCTATTTAAAGATAGTATTTTATACACTTATCTTGTGCAGACTTGTCTCTGCTCCCTTGCAGCATCCTATACCAGTGGTGGCGAACCTATGGCACGGGTGCCAGAGGTGGCACTCAGAGCCCTCTCTGTGGGCACGCGCACCATCATCCCAGTCCTAGGCCTTCAGCTGGGTTTTATAAAACCTTTTCGCTTTAGGCCTCCGCTGCTGTGTACAAAATAAAGGTTCAATCAATTAGTTAATTTCAACCTCTCGCGGAGAAAAAAAAAGATCTTGCAAAGTTGGAATTGATTGATTGAACTTTTCAGTCCCACCCAGTCTGCTGTTACCACCGCAGCCACGCCCATCCAATGGGCCACATCCACCCAAGGGCCACACCCACCCAATAAGCCACATCCACCCGGCACCCGACAATGCATAAGTGGGTTTTGGGTTGCAGTTTGGGCACTCGGTCTCTAAAAGGTTTGCCATCACTGTCCTATACCAACAGATCTGCTTTGAAAAGTTATCTGATGCATGACATTGGGTGCAGCATTACAAAAAGAAAGATAAGACTTTAAGGCTGGTATAAGTCAGTGGTGGGATTCAGTCAGTTTGCACCAGTTCTGCAGAACCGGTAGCTAATTTTTTGTTGCCCAGCCCAGAATGGACTTCCGGAAGCAGTACCCACACAGGGAACTGGTTGTTCACATATTTGAATCCCACCACTGGTATAAGTATATACTACTAGCATAACTTGTTGAAAAGCAATATAAAATGGGAATACCTTCCATTTTTAATAAGGAAATAAAGGTGTCTTCATTCGAAGTAACGTTAGTAACAAGCTAATATTTGAATTTTCATCAAATTGAGGAACATGGAATATTTTCTCTAAGAGGATAGTTTGAAATGTAAAAGGAACATTGTTTTCAATTAATCGCTGCTAGCTGGACTGCTGATGCTTCTTATTTTTAAAAGGAAAGAGACAGCACTTCCTCCCCAAAAGAGAGACTGTTGGCTGTCATCTGATATACAGAGGATCTGAAAAGTTGTGTTTTCTCAAGGTCATCCCAAGGAAGAGGTACCATTTCCTATCCTGACACTTGATCAGTTTGATAGTATTTGGCACAGAGCCACAGCAGGGATGGAGATAAATTTCATAAATTAGATACTGATTTATGAACTCACCCAGATGGGAAAACCCCCAGAGCACTCTGGGCCACATACAAACCCTCCAAATGTATTTTACAGTTTAATATTGGAGAGAAGATATTTCACATTATGTGAAAAAGTTCCATCCAAGAAAGAATTGTACTGTCAGATAATTCATCTCCAGGTATTTGTGTCTATAATGAGACTGTAATTTTTCTTAAAAAGCCATTTATATAAACAAAAGTTAAAGTGTAGGAGGAAAGCTGGTGGTGGTGATTATGATGATTTTGATTATGATGACAATGACATTAAAAAGTCCCCAATAAAACTATATTTGACAACACGTTTTGTATGTGTTTTTCATATAATAGCTTTTCCCGCTGCTCCTGATTATAATTTCCAAGAGGATTATGCCTTTGATGAACATAGCCGGCTAATACAAAGTGCTGGATTAGCATGTCAAAATAACTGACTGGCAATTGTTGATAAAGTTGTATCACCCTCTAGTTTTGTTTTTCTTCCTCCATACAGAGGTGAATTGGGAATGGGGAAGTCTTTTTATCTCTTCCACATGGCTTGACTTCTATTAAAAGTGGAGGCACTACAGAACTGGGCACTCACTCCCATTTAAAAAAAGAGAAGAAAAGCATTTAAAATCTTGATTTTAAAGGTCTCGAAGACTCTAAACGGAAGACACTCTTGTAAATACGTCGTTGTTGTTGTTATTGTTTTCCCAACATCCTGATTTCGTTTGTGAGGTCACGGTGAAGTGATACGGTTATGTTGACCAATTTTCATCAAGAGTAGGTATATAGTACCTATAATTGACACGGTACTAGAAACCCATCGTTCTAACGTTCTAAAAGAAGAATATAGTGATTGGCTTTTTAAAAGATCTCTCTCTCTCTCTCTCTCTCTCTCTCTCTCTCTCTCTCCCTCCCTCCCTCTCTCCCTCCCTCCCTCCCTCCCTCCCTTTCTCTACCCATCCATCCATCCATTTCTCTATCATGTATCATGCCTAATTCTCTCATTCAATGCCATAACAATTTTTTTTCAATCTTCCTTACATAAATCTTTAAGCTACAGGCATTCAGCTTCTTTTGAACCAAAAGCTGTGGTTAATCTTTGAAGATTATGCCAGGGATTGCACTCCAAAATGTAGTGAGTGAAACAGAAATCAAATTAAATTTCATTTCATTTCATTTATAGTTAATTAAAATTAAATAGAGCTGGCATGATTACTCTCTAGTCATGTATTTAATCTTTTCTCCCTTTTTTTTCCTATTAACCTTTATAATTTGTAACAACTTTTGGTAGTCTCTGAATTTGCACCCAAGACTTTTGAGTATTACGCAAAGTCCTGGAGTCTCAGGCTGCATGCTTAACTAACCAAGATAGCTGCATATTCAGTTCTTACAAGTTTCAGAAAAACACTTCATTGCCACTGTAAGTTTATTAACATAGTTATACAACCATTTCAGAGTTGAAGGTTGTAGTTGGCTATGGAGTATATGTTAGAATCATATCCAATAAACGGGCACGTTAACGACAAAGAACTACATGTGATCATGATATAAACTGGGCCTATTTATTGCTAATAGACAGCTCTTTTGCATATTCTCACTATCTGTTCTTCACAACCAGATAGTTCTTTCCCTAACTTGTTTTTGATGATGTTTTTTATGAGCAGTAAATAGCGTTCAGCCCCTTTGACTTGTGCAAACTGTGCATTCTCGTGCATTCCTTGTGCACCCTTTTTCTAGCTGCTTGCAGTGCTACTCCCAGTAAATTTCATTGGCTTTCCTTGCTGTGCTTTGGAAATCCGCATTCAATTTTCTTGTTACTTTGGCTGCTTTTCTTTGCTCAGTTATTCTGACATCTTCCTCTCACAGCCAGTTTGAGCTTTTTCTCAGGTTTCTTATATGGTATGTGTTTAACTGTGGTTTCAATCATGATCAAACAAATTTCTTACCATAAAACATCTGGCATCTTCTCATCAGTCTTCAGCAATTCAAACCTATTTTTCAACTCAACTGCATACGTGGAAAGGATTTTGGTGATGTCAAACTTCTTCAGTGGTACTGTCTTGTTGATGCTGCAGAATTTGACTCTGACCTTAGCCATCAGCAAGTCATAATCAGCATCTGATTATGTCTTGACGGCAAAGAGTGAATGGACTATCAGTGACTGCATAGGACATAGTCAGTCTGATTACAGTGCAGCTTATTTGGTGATGTCCAAGTGCATAAATGATGCTTGTGCTTTTTGAACCAGCTAGTTGTGATTTGAAATAAAATTTCATGCCAAAATTGAACCAAAAGATTGCATCATTACTCTCCCCAAGTCCAAAGCTTCCAGTGATGGCTATTTCTGCTTGGCTGCAAAATTTTGCATTTAAATCACCCAATGTACAAACAATGTCTTTTGGGGGCACTTGCTTTGAAGGTTTTTTTTTTTATGCTAGCATAAAAACCCTCTATTTCAAGCTCCATTGCATTAGTTGTTGGTGCATAGACTTGGATAACTGTGATTTTGAGGTGCTTGGCAAAAATTTGAAGGATCATAATGCGCTCATTAACTCTTGAGAAGTTTTCCCCTGCTTGGGCAAGTTCTTGCTTATGATAAATTATATCATAGCAAATTTTTATTCTGTCCAGTCTTTTTAAAAAACGAGCCAAGCTATCTATCCTTTTCCACCTAAGATAATTATTTTCTGAATCAATTTTTGTTCATTTAATTTTTCTTATTGTGAAGAGGGAAAATGTAAATCAGTAACAGTAAAAAATCAGTAACAGTAAAATTTAAGGAAATTGTTGCCTAAAATCTATATGCCATCTAGTATTGCCAAAACATCTGCAAGAAGGTAAGATGTCATTTTGGGAAATAATTTAGTGTAAAAAAAATCTGCACCTTAGCGTTACACACGGTTATCACGGCCAAATGGCAGATCTGTATATTGTCTCGATTTTATGAATTATCTGATTAGTTGCAAAGCAAGACTAAACAATGAAGACAGAGAACTGGTTTGTACTCAGAAAATAAATGGGTTGCAATCTGAAGAAGTATTGAGATGGGTCACTAGGATCACTTATGTCAGAATTAAGATCAGATTTTTGGTCACATTTCAGCTCTGTTGCAGGTCACAACCCCTGTAATTTCTGTCACTCAGTTCAGTTGAAGTCACTATTATTTAATGGTGGCGTCTATGGATTCAATCACGAAGTCAGTGGATGCTGCAGTAAATCTTTTGCTCCCTTGACAGTGTCTGGAATGGAGGAGCAAGTTTTTGCTTTCACAGCTGTGACCCTAGTATCCATAGATAGGAGTCTTTTTTTTCCCTGTCTTCCATAGAAGTCAGTGGCCCTCATTAACTTCTCTGAGATTGTTCATGCAGTCCATCATACTGATGGCTATTTTGCTAGTATAAGAATAATGCTAATCACGCTAACTATTTATTTACTGCCTACCTTGAGGGCCCCTCATTGACATTCACACTCTTTTAGTCTTTCAGTCTAAGAAACTGGGTTCTTTGGCATTGCTGCAGTGTGTAAAACAGTAAGGAAAACTCCCAAATCATCTCCAACTATTTTTCCAATAGAGAATAGATCTATGAATTTTCCCTAACCATGTTATCCTTAGAGCTAATGTCAAATTCTCCTTCACAGTGGAATGACATTTTTGAGGCAGAACACTGTAGCTCCTTTAAGAAGTGACCATTTTGAAGTGCATAATATGTCATTTGTTCCAGCTGATGTATCCTTAGATAGAAGGGACATTGTTCTGTAGGCAGAAGACAGAGAACAATAGAAAATCAAGGAAAGCAAAGCAAGGTCTACTTTCTGTCATTCTCCTAATTCTGCCCCATAAATATCTGGAAAATGTCTCTGCAGACAATGAGACTCAGATTGGAAATGATGCATGGTAAATTATCACTACAGGCAAACCCATGCTTGGAAAGAAAATAAGATCATAATTGTGATGCATGGCTAGTTCTTAGCGTTAGTTTTACTATCTTTGATCAACAATAACTTTTCGTACATTGCATAGTGTAATAACTTAAATTTGGGCAGAATTGGACAAAGTGCTCATTAGCACTAAGAATTCAGTACAAGTATTCTTTTATTATTTAGATAGATTCATGAGCATTTTTATGAATGTGCAGAAAAACCATACAATGATTGTTATCATTTCTTCAAAAAGTTCAAAATACAATTCTTAGCTGGTTTCCAAGAAAGACGAATGGTAATATTTTTATTTTGTTTTGAACAAATCATTTTAAAAATAATGCGTTAATATTCTGTTTCTTTATTTTTTCCCTGGCTATAAACAGGGTTTTCAAATATTTTAACGAACTGAATATGTTGTTTTTTTAACTACAGAAAGTGTATACTAATGCATTTTTCAGTAAGGAAGAGTAGTTAGGTTTGTATGTTGAAATTATACATAGGAAAAAAGACTTAAGATGTTTGTTGTTGTCAAAGAGGAAAAATTCTTATAGTCCCACTCCTCCCTTCCCATCCACCCCACACAAACACTTTTTTGGACACAGTGCAACACTATCAAACCACCCTGTTGTCTGAATAAAATATCTAGTTGGTTATAGCAATAAGTTACATGTTAGAAAATATATACTATCTGAAAGGAAACAAACAGTATTTCTAAAGAATTAGGTAGTACATTTATTTTAATGAAACAAGTTAAAAATGCCTTCAATCAAGTACATAAGCTGAATGTTCCAAAGACTAAATAGTCTGGTACATTAAATCTCCACTAATTTCTGGTGACTTCATGGATATATCTATGTAGTTTTCTGAGCAGCAATAAAAAAAAGTTTGTTACTAACTTCTTCAATGATGTTTCTTCAACTTCTCAGTTTAGACACCATTCAAGCATTGTCTGAAGTCCTCCTGTTCTGACCTAGGTCACTCTGGCAGGTGCAGGTACCAGTAAAGTCTGTTTATTGCATAGCTATACTGTGACAGAGGCCCTCCAACAATGCTGGTAAATCTCCACCCCAATTTTCCCCAAAGGCAGCCACTGACCACTGACTGCCGATCCTCCCTAGCTTTTATTAGGGCAGGGGGCTCCCCGTCTGGTCAATTACATCCCCCAATGCTGGATGGGCCTGGGACTGTGTCATCCTCAGCCCTTGGGCTCTCCGGACATTCCTGGGGAAACATGCCATCTCCGTAGGATGGTCTTGGTTCCAGCTCCTCCTCTTCTTCCTCCATACTGGTTTCCAATGGGACCATCACACCTTCCATCCAAATATTCAGCTTAGCTTCTGAACCAGAAGCCTGCGCTTGCTGAGGCTCTGGATGGTTTCAGCAGGTCTTAAATAATTACTAATGTGTTATTATATAAGACTTTAGTTCCAAATCAATAAAGTAGGCCAGCAAGAAAATGTGAGCTGTGGGACTCTTGAGGTTGCAGATCAGCAACTTTTGGAAGACAGAAGTTAGCTGAAAATCTTCCAATAATATCTTATTTTTCTACCATGAACCTCTTATATACATAAGATCAGCTGCTAAAAAGTCGAGAGAGTAAAACTGAAGAGTTGCATGAACAAATGTGAGAAACAATGATAAAAATGGAAAAGGTATCTTTGTGTTCACATAGATGTGGTTTGTCGGGTATTGCTAAACTAAACATCTTCTGTAGAACTATAGGTTCTTTCTGTGACAGTGCTGAGACTACTCAGCTATTCAGATTGGGTGACTTCATTATCCTCCCATGTACCACCAGTAACTGGGTCTGATATCAACCCAGATTGACTAATTTTTCCCTTAACAGGGAATTTAAAGGTATTATTTATTATCTTTCACACAATTTCTTATTCTTCATTGTCAAGAACTCTGTCCTTTTTCTGTTTAGTTTTATTTTTAGGAGAGGATAACTATTACAAGATTGACTCTGAAGTCAGTTGACCTGATCTTTTAATATTCCAATCACATTCCGTATATTTAAGTATGCTACCTTTACTGTCATGTCATATTTTGTGTATCTAATAAACTTTGCTGCTATGAGGAAGACAGATGAAATTATAAATCTGAACACCTCTGTCAGAAATTGAAGGACTTCCGGTTTGCCATCGCGGCCGCCACGGATGCTGGAAGGCGAGCTCCATCTTCTGCATTTGGTTTTGCTCCACTGGGGGACCCTGGAAAGGGTCGAAAGTCACCCTGTGGGGATGACAAGCAAGGAGCGGACCCCCGCTTGATCACGGGAGGGTGGTAGCCCTTTCGCTCAATCTGGAGCAGCCCTCCAAACTGGTGGACGAAAGACCAACCATAGAAATATGGCTTCTCACTAGGCTGCAGACAGCCGAAGTCAAACTTACCATCAGGCACTTCTAAAGCAGCACAGATGAGACTGGGTAAGATCTGAACCTCTCTTCAATCCTAAGTATTTTCTTTTCCTGTAAAAGCTGCCCAAAGTATTTTTCCCCCTGTGAGGAGAGAGGGAAGGGAACCTCTATCCCACCCTCTAAGAATAGTGGCGACTGACTAGCCAAGGGAGTTAAAATACTGAAAGAATAACCTTAATCTAACTGAATTTATATGCTTCTAAAATTTGGGGACCAAAAGATTTCTTATCTTTACTGAAGACTTTTGTTTTTATTTACAAAAAAGAAATAAAATTGAAAAAAGGATTATAAAAATTTTGGACTTAAAAAACCTTAAACAGCATTGGTGACATCTTGTGGCCATGTTTGATATTACAACTTGCTATTGTTTAAAGGAGACTTGACTTGAAGCCCAGAATACAGATAAGACTTTTTTAACCTTGACAAATACCAGCTGTGAGAAGCTCAGCTGTAAAGAGAACTTTTGGGTGGCATGGCTGGCCTCCTTGAACTATGAATATAAAACTTCATTGATTTCAAAGACTACTTATAAATTTGTGAAATAGAGGTCCTATACCCAGTTATAAAATTATTTTCATTCTCTGACTTTAAAGCCCTCAATTTAACACATCATTAAGAGAATATGGATGAAGACCAGGAACAGATTCTTTTTATGTTGAAAGCAATACATGTAACCATTCTTTCAGCTTGTGATGAAATAAGATGCTCCAGAAAAGAACAAGATGTCAGCCTAGATATACAAACCCAAATTTTGACTACAACTAAAGAATCAACTATGCAGAAGATAACAGAAGAAGTGGAACAATTAAATACTATGATAGAGGATTCAACTGACCAACAAATACAGTCAATGGAAAGTCGAGAAAATGGACTGACAACACTGAAAATGGAAAAGACTTTCTATATAAACCAGAAGAAATTTGAGGAGCAAGAAGAACAGACCGAAGGGAAGACAAACATATCAGGACAACTATGGGGATTTGGAATAATAGAGAGACGATTCGCTAGCTCTTCCCAAAAAATGGCAACTGGATGGTCTCTCTTATTTCAAATAATATATATAACAACAGAGGGAGATCTATTTGATGATTTAAAAGCACTGACATGGAAGGCGAGCTGGCAAAGGAAGAAAGCCAGAATAAGGATGGAGAAAATTGGGGTTTTGATTTATTAGAGAGGATTTTATATTAGTAATTAAAATAGAATATACTTAAATAGACAAGGTGTGTATTTTGAATATTAGATTTTGTTATGAATTGAGATAAAGAAAACTTTGGCCACTTAAAACTTGGAAGTATAAATATTAAAAGTTAAATCTGAATATTGATGGGAAATTAAAAATTGGGGAAAACAAATAAATAGGGTATTGATTCTCTATAAAGATTAAATGTAAAAGTAATTAAGATATGTATAAGCTAAAATTTTATTGATAAATGTAATAAGCATGTTTTTACTTAGTGGATATAATAAGAACTGTATTAGCTTAAATACAAGACAGTAGATATTAAGGGAAAAAGAGGAAATATTTGATGTTGAAATAAGGGAAATTTTGGTCATTAAATTTAAGACATTTGGAAATTAGTTGAAAATAAGGATGTTATACTGTATTATTAACTAGATGATGTAAAATGGTGGGAAATAGAATATACTCAAATAGATAAGATGTGTATCTTGAATATTAGACTTTGTTATGAACTGAGATAAAAGAAACTTTGGTTATTAAAACTTGGAAATTATAAATATCAAATGTTAAATTTAAATATTGATGGGAAACTAAAAATTGGGAAAAACTAATAACAGGACATTGATTGTCTATAAAGATTGAATGTAAAAGCAACTAGGATATGTATAAGCTAAAAAAATATTGATAAATGTAATAATGCTATTTTTACTCAATTGATATAATAAGAGCTGTATTAGTTCAAATATGAGATAGTAGATATTAAGGGAAAAAGAGAGGAAATATTTGTTGTAGCTTGAGATTTGTACTAAAGATTTTTGTATGTTATTGAATTATCGATTAACCCAGCCACCACGTTGCTTTTTAAATACTTAAATGTAAAATTAGAAAATAAATAAAATATTATATATATAAAAAAGAAATTGACATGAATAGTGTAAGATTTCCTTTAGGGAAACTGACCCACCTGATCAGTTTGCCTCCATTTTCTTTTTCCCAGTAGTAAACTTAGGTGCCCTTATCAATTTGTAGCAGGTTCTCAAGGTACAGTTGAGAGGAACCTGATCACAATACATTACAAATAGATCTCTACACACATTTGATCTTAAGCATTGGGAAGCATTGTTTCAATTTCCTTTAGTATTTTCTGTGGAGTAGATGCCAGCTGGGACTTTATTCAGTTTCCTTTTCAGATTCCCTCTTTCACAAATCAAAACACTTTGCATGGCTCTTTTTTTTTTTTTTGCACAGTCTCATAAATAATACTGAACCAAGTGAGGGAGAGAACTAGTTCTGCGATGTGTAGGTCCCGTTTCTACAGCTTGAATGTTCTCTGTAGAACTAAACAGATGGGAAAAATACATAGGGAGAGGGAGGAGAGCCAAAATTGTCAGAACACTATAAATGTAACAGTACTGGTTGTTCTCATAACAGTCTCATCTCAGTTGCTTTTCTATGGCAATCTGTCCAGGATGGTGAGCTTTGTTCTCACATTGAGCCATATGTTCTTACTAGGCCAATGTGCTAAATAAAGAATCAGCATTTTGTAAAAAAAAAACAACAACAACAACCCCAAAACACTATACAGTGTTGACAATTATTCTAAAACTGAGTATTTGCTTGGCATCCTGATCACTGTGCTCTCAAGCAGTAATTCACATTTAGTAACGCTGGTATTTTATTTTGTTAGGTTACCAGAACAAGTGATTTTAATCAGTTTTGAAGTGTTACTTCTGTGGAATCTTTCATATTTAATTTGACTTGTTGCAAATGACCTCATACTACAGCACTGGGCATACTGACTTTGTTTTGTATTGCTGTTTTTGCTGTCTTTCATCCCATTCTCCCCAACCAGATTAAGATGAAAAGAATAATGGGATAAGCCTTGGATGCATTTTGAATGATCAAATAAGGAATTTTTAGGCATACACAAAACCCAAAGATATTTTCAATAACAGACTTAGCTTTTCACTACACACTCTTTTCTTGGATTTCTTAAGTATTTCTTATTTTATCAGCTGAATATAAAATAGAAGAACCTATTTCGTTCATTACAGTTGTTAAAATAGGAGTCAGACATTCAGTTGGAGACAGAAGTCACTAACAGATCTTGAGCAACCTTCTATCCACCCCGGTTGTGCCTTTTTTTAATTTTAAGCATTATTTTTGAATCCTGGTTAAACAAAAAATAACAGATATAGAATTTATCATGGAGGTAAGACTTATTAAGAAGCGTTATACTGTAAACATATTGAGGGAATCTTTGTTAAAATCACAATATCCATTTGGTTTCTTACCTTTAGTACATGTTCTATTATGTTTAGCTTGAATGTTACTATTCAAAATTCTGTGCCTTGGCTTATTTGCAGCCCCAAATCAGCAGTGCTTTTGAAAAACATCTGGATTTCAGTAGGTTATCCTTCACTCTAGACATCCAGGAGAAATGCTAACTGTTCATGAAAGATAATTGGACCAAATCTTAGGGGATGGGGGAATTATACTTTTAAGATTAAAAATTATGCCCTTGCTTCACTGTAGACCTGCCACATTTGGGTCACAGTGCTGTACTGCAACAGCATCCTTAAAAGATTAGATGAAACATCATTAAACATAGTTAAGTAATGCATACATGTTTGGATTTGCCAGATAAACAACATTGGGTATTAGAACAAATATGCATTTGACATATTATCAAAGACTTTACAAGGTGTTATACAGAGAATAAGATGTCAGTCCAGTCAGTTATTGGGAGAATATAAATAATCCCGATGGGAATAATAAACTCTGGGTCTGTAATAGTTGAAATAACTCTATTCGGTTTAAGAACCCGGTCAGTTCTGGTGCATTCTTTGTTGTAGAGGGATATGAGTTGCATTACAACTGCTTTATCTAGCCAAGAAATATGGCTCAGCTGAACTAGCTATTTTAGATTAGTATTGTACTGGTGAACTATTTTGTTTCCAATTTCAATCAGTACATTATTCCTCAATTTTGCAGAAATCAGAATCAATTTCAATTGCACATATAATAAATTCACTGGACATTCTGCCACATTCTATCTATGACAATGAAAGAATTCTTTTGGTATTTTGCCAGGGCCAGCATCTGCAATCTTAATCATTATTTAATATCTCTTTGTGTGTTTTATAGCATTGTTAAGATGTAACATGTCACTGCCTTTCATCAACTGCCTTGGCTGTCATTCATATAGATGGCAGCTGTAGCAAAATCCTAATCACAATTTTTCACTTTACACTAAGGTATTGTATGATTTGGGCCTTTTAAAACTTTCCATGCAATGCTTTTAACCTCTATACCTTAATATGTAATGAGAAAAGGCAATTGGTTTTATGATTCCTATAGACTAAACTATCCCTTTGAGAAAAAGCAGTTACACTCTTAGTTAAATATGAACAAGATGAGTATCCTGTGTTGGAAAACTGTGCCAGTGATGATTCCTGTGCTATAGTCATCATTATTACGATTATTTCAAAGTCAAATCTATAGTTTAATTTTCATTTAAAGTATTAGTATGGCTCTCATTGCCATTTATTTTCTCCCATTCAGTCAAACCTTCTTTTTCATAGTACGTATCTTCCCATACGAAACTAGAATATATACCGTATTTTCCGGCGTATAAGACGACTGGGCATATAAGACGATCCCCAACTTTTCCAGTTAAAATATAGAGTTTGAGCGAGAGAGGGGGGGAGAGAAAACTTGATGAGTAAAATAGAATACCCGTATTTTCCGGCGTATAAGACGACTGGGCATATAAGACGACTCCCGACTTTTGAGAAGATTTTCAGGGTTTAGAAAGTCGTCTTATACGCCAGAAAATACGATACTAGAAATTTAATACTTGAGAATTTTGGTGGAAATACTTTTCTGCAGATAATAAAATGTCCTTTGGCCTCCATGTTGTAGTTACACTAAGAGACTACGAGTGCCACTGTTACAAGTGATAGCTGATCCCCTTTCTAAGTAGACCGAAGGCAGAAATTGATAAGAGCTGTTTGATTTTAATGTAATGGTTAAGATATCAGGCCAGAAACTAGGAGACAGCAAACTCTAGTCCCACTTTAGGCACAAAGCCAGCCCTTGGGCCAGTCTCACACTCTTAACTGAAGAAAGAGGCAATATCAAACTATTTCTGAAATCTTGCAAAGAAAACTGCAGGGACTTGTCCAGCCATCACCAGGTGTCAATATTGACACATAGGTATATATATGTGTGTGTGTGTGTGTAGGTGTATATATAGGTATACATAGGTATATACATAATACATACATACATACATACATACATACATACATACATACATACATACATACAAATAAATTAATGGCAGAGATCTAAGTAAGAGATGGAACAGGCTTCAGCATTATGTCCAAGGCAATTGCTTTCCGTGGCATGGCTGTTTCATGGTAATTTTAGTAAATTAGTGATGATCTCAATTGTTTGGTGGGCTTTGGACAATGACTAAGCGAGCTCTAGTCTGATTTCTTTACATATTTGAGTTCTCTTTTTGCAATAAGGAGGTTATATAAATCTCTATATAGACTTCCTTGGGGTATGCAGATAGTTTCAGTTCTTGTGTACGTTAACTACATAAACTTTGTTCAGCAACATTCCAGGTGAATTTTTCCATTTATCATTTTGGCATGTATTAATATTGATTTATTTTTAAGCTGCCTCACTTCGGCAGTTAGTAATAGTGTGTTGCTGTCTATTCTCTTTCTACAAGGATGGGTATGAAAAATTGGATTCTATCAAATTTTTATGTGCCTTCTTCAGCAAGAACGGTGATGGCTAGTAGCTATACAATCATTTCTGAGTGTCTCAGTATGCATTATGTATGAATTTACATGCAACCTAACAGCAGAAACAGTTTTGATGAAATTAATATACACACCTTCTCAGTCCATCCAGCAATGATGAAAGACATAAGGACTGTTCACTCTTCTCACCCCAAATGTTTAATTTTGAAAACATAAGTGGAGCTAAATGCCAAAAGGGGCTCTCTGAATAACACAGAATTATTCTTTTCCAAATAATATCACATCCACACTGAAAGGTAGCAATTCTTCATATATTTGCCATTAATAATTTATTTAAAATAGCATTACAAGCCATTGTTTTTCTTATTGTCTAGGGATATTATAACTTATGCATGTATGAGTCTAATTTAAATAAGTTTGGGATTCGTACAAATTCCTCCATTTTCATACAGCCAACTTTTTTTTTAATGTAACCAAAAGTAGTTGAATTCATTCTGTTACTTATCAAACCCAGTATTTCATGAAGTGGCTTTAAAAATCAAGTATAAAACTGGAATGCTCTCTGGTTGACTTTAAAGCCACCTTCCACATTGTAACCATCCCCTAATAGTATGTAGGAATGACCTTGGGAGACTGGACGCAGAGTTGCTGCCTAGGGTAGTTGCTGCAGTCGGGTAAGAGACAGTATGGTCCATGTTTGGATAGGAGGCAGGGCAAGAGACTCAGAAAAGGTTGTCCCTAATTTCTCAAGGTGTAAAGGAGACAAGGAGAGAATTGTACTTTCAGATTTGCAAGATTTTACCATGTTTCCCTGAAAGTAAGACTGGGTCTTATATTATTTTTGCCTCCAAAAGAGACATTAGGTTTTATTTTCGGGTGATGTCTTATATTTTTTGTGACACCTGCCACACCTCATGGCAGTGGCACCAACAGCCCCATCCAGGAGGAGCCTGCATGGTTGCTGGCTCACTTCTGCTGTGGCTGCTCACAGCAGGAGGCCACGTGGTACATTGTGCCACTGCAGCCACGAGGCAGGGCAGGTGGGGAGGGGGCAGAGCTGTCCCACACACCCCACACCTGCTTACTTCAGCCCCCCCCCAGCCAGGCCATTTCTTGCTTGGTGACCGTCCCTTTCACTCCCCTCCTGAGCCAGACTGCCATGCTACGGAGGATGGGTGGGATAGGCCTGGTCCCCCTCCGCTGTTTCGGAGCCGGGGGAAAGACAGCGAAAGGCTCCGCTGCTGCTGTGCACTGCTGGAGGGGCTTTCTTCACGCTTCACCCCACAGATCACCTGCCTGTTTCTCTCCTGCCGCAAGGAAACAAAATTTGTGGGACTAAAAAAAGTTCAGTCAGACCTTCCCACTTCTCACAAGATCTTTTTTTTTTCTTGCGAGAAGTTGGAAGGTCTGACTGAACTTTTTTTAATCCCACAAATTTCATTTCCCTGCAGCAGGAGAGAAACGTGGCACAGCTGGAAAGCAGGTTAATGAAGAAATGCTTTTGGGAAGAGACAGGAGCTGGGTGGTGGTGTGCCAAACTCTACAGCAGTGCCAGGAGGAGAAGCGGCAGAAAATAGGGCTGCCTTTTCCAGAATGGAGAAGGGAGATGCGGGGTGATACAGGACAGCAAGCAAGTGCTCTTCTCTGCTCTGCATCACTGCATAGAGCCGCTCCCTTCCCTGTTCTCCCTTCTCTCCAGTGGTGGTGATGGAGGGCTGGCAGAGGGAGGCGGCATGGGAGGCTTGTGCCACCCAGTTATGGCCCAAGCCATGGGAGAGTTGGCGGAGGAGTGAAACGGAAGGTCGCTGAGCAAGGAATGGCCTGGCTGGGGGGGGTTTGAAGGAAGTGGGCACATGGGGCAGCTCTACCCCTCCCCCACCTACCTCGCTTTGTTGTGGAGGCAGCGGTGTGCATGCACTCTCCTGCCCCATTGCAGCAGCGAGGTGGGATGGAGTGGGCGGGGTTCTAACTAGGGATTATTTTTGGGGTAGGCCTTATATTAGGCCCACCCCCCAAAATCAAGGTAGGTCTTATTTTCGGGGTAGGTCTTATTTAATATATTTAATATAATATATTAATGTGGCCTTCAATAAAGTAGAATTAGCTCATGTGGTCCTCTTTCCTGTCTGGTCCTCCAGGTAAGGCAAAACCAATCATATTCTTATCTTTTCCCAACATTTTTTCTTTGAACTAAACAAAACAAAAATCTTTTAGCAGGGAAGGTCACATTTTCTGAACAATCAAAATTAAATTTCCCCTTTTTATAGAGGAGAAAAGGGAACTTCGTTTATTCTGTTCCAAATGTGATCATCTCTGCTCTGGTGGAAAGTAGCAGCTAAAAATCAGATGGTACTGTCATCTGCCTCCTTTCCAGCTCTCGTCCCAGATTGTTAACAAATGGGTCTTTTGTGAGAGCAGTAGAGAAGCAGATTGTCGTGGATAAATTATTCATGTATTAGTTAAAATCTTTTATTCTGGCTTTCAATGCAAAAGCTTCTTCCAGCAGACTGATAAATTAAAATTATTTTAAAAGAAAGGTAAAATAAAAACTAATTCAGCAATAAAAATATTTAAATATGACCAAAGTGAAAATAAATTGGGCATCCATGCTTTTAAAAGCCAGCTGGGTCATCCTTATCTTGAAGATCCATTTAACAGCAAAAAGGAAGAGACTTCCAGAGTATGATATTTCTCAGTGCTGGACCCACCACAAAGGAAAACACTCTTATTTCTTATTCTTTCAGGCATAATAGATGTTACTGGAAGACACATTAAAAATGTCTCTACTGCTGATCTTGGTCCCAGGAAAATTCAGAGCAGTAGAGGTAGTCCTTCAAATAATCCAATCTCAATCTGTAATCCTTTAAAATACAATGGCCAACACTTAAAATACAATGGCCAACACTTAAAATCACTCTAGCAACCCATTCAACCAGCATGGACTTTTATATGAATAACCAGGAAGCAGCTGAAACCTTGGAACCATCATGAAAAGCATCTGTACAACATTGCAGTACAAACCAGAAGACTTCAGGGCAAGGATGACTTTTCAGCAGAAAAGATTCAGCAGAAACTGAGGCTGATCTTCCATCAACTTATACATTCCACAAGTACATTCCATAAGTACATTCCATAAGTAATTCAATACCATAAGATTATGTCCTCCAAGAGGGTTAGGGGAAAGCCAATCTGAATTTGGCACCGGCTGCTAAATTATATGGAGTCCCTTTCAATGAAATATTTGGGCTGCTGCTTGCATGTAATTTGAAAAGACAAAAAAATGTCTTTCCCTCCCATTTGTTAAAATGGTTTTATCTAGAAATTAGTTAATATCACTAGCATAAAATGCATGAATCAACATATTTGGAATGTCTCCAAGAAATAAATTATGGTTTTGCTATGACCAGTGCATTGTAAACAGATGCAATTAATCGTGCCACATGAGTTAATCTCAAAGGTCACATGGTATTGCTTATTCTTTAATTCAAATACTAGCCAAAACAGCATGAATCAAAATCAACTATTTTTGTGGAAGTTAGATGAAAATGAGCAACTTTTTTCAATTGCTTAGCAAGGAGGAGGAGGAGGAGGAGGAGGAGGAGGAGGAGGGAGAAACAACAACATTAAAGCTGGCATTTTGGGGGAACTAGAAAAAGAATGTGACAAATACTTCCTGAATACAGTTTTTGTGATTTGTTCATCTGTGCTCTTGAGCAGCCAAGGTTGACATTAACTTTCCACACCATTATTAGTGAAAACACAGAGAACAAAATCACCTGCTGTGCTTGCAGTATCCATCCTTAGGTTTGGAAAGTGGGTTGGAGTGGTGGCAAATTAAAGATATTATAATAGAGTATACTTATTTGTCTTGGGAGCCATGTAACTAATGGGAGGTACCATTCATGAAGCAACGTAATCAGCGAACTCAACTGCTTGTTTACAGATTTCAGTACAGGAACCTTTGTAATTTCAGTTTGTAATGAAAGATAGAAGATGTAGTTGGGAAAGAGAAAACAAAGATGACCAAGGAGCAAAGTGGAGGGATACAGTTGTGGTGGCAATGAGTGCAATGTTTGGAGACTTGAAAAGCCTGTTTAAGGCTTGTCTCAAATGTGCTTAAAAAGGCAACTGGAGTATGTTTTTTTCCTTGAGGAAGACAACATTTCACTTCTGACCCAAGAAGCTTCATCAGTTCTGATGGGGGGGGGTGGTGATGGAAGGATTACATTTCTTCACAGTCCTCTGGTCATTAGCACTCTCTCTGAGAGCCACTGAGGCCACTGGGGGTTTATCTGTGCCCTCAGGGTCACCTGTATCAGAGTGCAAATGGGGATAGAATCTTCTTAGAACTGCTGACTGTGTTGTACACAGGAGATAGGTGGTGTCTTATCCCTCCCCCTCTGTTGAGGAAGGGCTGTTCAGTTCTAACATAGATGGCCCCTTTTATCCCTCTTTCAAACCAATGGTCCTCTCTATCCAGAATGTGGACTTTACTGTCTTCAAAAGAGTGACATTTGTCTTTCAAATGCAGATGGACCACTGAATCTTGTCCTGATAGTTTTGTTCTCCTATGTTGTGCCGTGCGTTTGTGAAGTGAAGTGTTTTGTTTCTCCAATGTACATATCTGAACATGTCTCACTGCATTGTACTGCATATACCACGTTGCTCAGTTAAGGGTTTCAAATCCAAACTAAGAAATTATAGTTGCCTTTTGGAAAAGCATCTTTGGGACAACCACGAGTTGGATGATTGAGAATCTCCATGGACACCAGTTTAAGGGTAGATCATCATGGAGAAAATCTGTATATGTGGGAACTAGGAGTTGAAAACAATGGCACATGATCAATCAATCAATTGGTGGGAGAAATGCCATATTTTGTTTCCAAAATGGAACTGGAACATTTAGCAGTAGATAATTCTGGAGATGCATTAAAATCTAGTTTATTTGTGACAAAGTTTTATTTAGGGACACTTGATTTACTTGCTCAAGGAATACTTATCTTTTTTGAAAACACGTCATGATCAGGAAAAAGAAAATGGGAAAATGAAAAGATATCAGAAGTGGGAGAGAGTTGAAATGTCTTCTATTCCTAACTTTTCCAAATCTTTCCAATCACATGTTCCATTCCCGCCTATATGTGGCTTAGCAATCAGTGCGGGACATCTACACATTGATTTTATTCATTTCCCTATCAGTGCTATCAAATAAATTTGAACAAGACAAAGAAAGAATTGGTACTAATGGGAATCATTCTGACTATAGCAGTAATTTATAAATTAATCTTTTTAACATTTTTTTTCCCAATTTCAAATACAACACGTGACATGGTGGATGTAACCAAAAACCTTTCTAGTCCAACAACTGATCTAGTGCAACACTTTTCTACAGTAGCCATCAGTTGCTGTAAGTCATCAGACTTACAGGAATCCCATCACTGAAATTTAAAATTTTGAATCTGAAGATAATAAGTTTCAGGGATGGTTGATTGTCAGGGTTAGACATGTAAGGTAGGGTACTATTTTTCCATTTCTGATATTGTTTGCATATGTGTAACATAAATTCCTTTTACTCATCCACATTAAGAAGAAGATAAAATGGAAACCTAAGCTCATAGCTGCTTGACTGCTTCAGACTGCCACGAAACTATTAAACAGATATTGTGCAATGAGCCGTATTGTTTGCGTATAGAGAAATTAAAAAGTAGCAATAGACATCGGTGTTTCCTTTGAGGCATGTTGTGAAAAGAGCCATTCTGGGGAGATTTTTTTTTTTAAATAAAACTTTATCCATCTGTCTAGTATGTTTGCAACTGTGGGCTCCAGTTCCAATATTTCCATAATCAGTCCTGCAAAAAATGGTGATGAGTTACATATGATTTATGTTTTGCATAGTAGTGTTGTGAATGCAAAATTTCCATCTTTCATTTCAGAGGCTGGAGTTTTAGCACTAGAGATATGTGAATCTTTGCTTGTTTTTTAGACAGTTTTGTATCATGAAATCTATAATGAAATTATTTCCTTACAATATGTGCAGATATAAATGGGAAACATTTTGAAGAGTACAATCCAGTTTGAAATTTCAGCTAAATCCAAAACATTATATCCAGTTATACTCAATTTCTTAGGAGTGGAATTAACAATTAACAATTAATTAACAATTAAATAAGAAAATATAAGATTGCAACTCTATCCTGGCCAGGAAGAAATGAGTAAAGAGTACAGTTGGCATCAAATCATGAACAAAATTAATTTCACCCCTTTCCAGTTACTAGGTGAGCAGAGGAGGGTATTTAATTATCCACATTTAATTATTCAGATATTCTGAATATTCTGGGGAGATTATTTTTTTAAAAAAGAAAACTTTATCCATCTGTCTAATATGTTTGTGATGGAATATTATTCTGAATATTCCCCAGAAAGGAATAAAGAGAACGGATATAAGGACAAGCTTCCTATCCTTCAAGCAAAATGTGTAGTTTTTCATTGTTAAAAACCACTTTGGTGATTACAAGCAATATGTAATATGTAATACTGTATCTAATAAATGATATCTATGCATGTTTGAGACAAGATGCTTTCTGACTGAAAGCTGCATGGTAGAAAGAACAGCTCCACTTGACATACTGTTTCACTATGAATGGAAAAATAGAAAACCCTGCTTGAATTGGATGAGCTAATCTATTGCTTTTTTTTTTTTAAATGAGCAAGATGCCACTTGAAGGACTGGGCTCAACTCATGCATACAATCTCCAATCTCAGTTACGGAGATGTTTCTTTGCTCCTGCATGCAGAGCCCATTTCACACATCACGCAGCACAGAATTAGAGGCAGTCATGGTTTCTTGAAGAATATAATCTATCTGAGACATGTGTTTAATACATTCACAAATGCCAATAATACGTTTACAGCTATATTTTTTAAGTTAGAATTTCTGACATAGAAAAGGAAAGGGGAAAAAAGCATCTGGACAACATACACTTTCCAAATAAGCACCAGATATACACGGTGCTTTGATTCTTTGAATTACTAGATAGTTGCAGAATCCCTTAATACTTCTGTTTGTGCAAAAATATAACAACTTTTCTCTGGAAAGATGTTATTTCCGTAACAGCACTCATGTACACCCAACAGGCAGGGATGCAGGGAAAAAAAAAACATATATGTGAGAATTTCTAGACATATATCCCGAACACTTTATAGTGTGCTATTCTGCATAATTATTTTTGTCTTGTTCAGAACAAATGCTGAATAGGATATAAACTAAATTAAAGAACTTTACTTCTACCTTTTTTTTTAAAAAAAACTACAACACCATGCAAAGTTGCTGCTTGAAGCCTTTGTCCCACTTAGTTGCAGAATTCACTGGGTTTTTGCATTGCACTCACTTTAGGTCACATAGTAAAGTACATGATGCAATGAGGAGCTTGATTTTTCAGTCTGCTTCTCTCAGAGCCTGACACTGAATTGGACTGAGAAGGAATGAGAGATTCCCCCACAGCCTTCCATGCCAAAAAGAGGACTAGAAGTTGAATTTCCTTGTCCCACATCCAGCACTTTGACCACTACACCATAGGAGCTTGCAGTAATTTTTTTTTTTGTTAAAAAAAACTTTTAAAAATATTTATTAATTTTAAAAACTCTTTACCTAGGGCTGAAATTGCAGGGATGGCGTGTTAGAGTAACAGCCTTTGCCTTCTTGTACTACTGAATAATAACAGACAGTGTAGGATAATTGCCAGCATGGGATCAAAGCTAACTGTTGTCATTTTAACAGCTTTGTTTTTTAACACCGCCATTTATTTATTTGCATATATTTATTCTGAAGTGACAGGCTTTTTTGTCTTTGGCCTCTGGGTGAGAAGAATAATAATAATAAATCCTCCTCCAGTGAAATTAAAATAAAAAGGGACAAAGTTACCTAATATCTAACTTACCTAAAGTTGGTAAATCAGGGAGTATGCAATTCATGACAAAAAAAAAGGAAAATCAAATAAAAGTGGCTACTTTTTCTTTACTTTATGGGGAAGGGGGAGGCAGAGAATTCTAGGACAAAATTTAATCCTTGGTTATCATATAGTGGATTATTCAGTAATTATATTTCAACATATAGATACCATGATTGCAAGATGGATTATTTTTCTTCTGTGGCATTCATTATGAATCTAGTCACACATCCAGAGGTATGAGAGATTGTGGGGAGCCTGTGAAAATAATAGAAGGGAGGGTAGAAATAAACAATCAAGAGATAGGAGACATATCTTAGAACTGACAACTCAGCCCAGGTGGCAAGAAGCCTGGGTAGAAGCATGTTAACCATTCAGAGAGACTCAATAAACACTCTACATGTCAGGGATGGAAAGTCCTCTTACACTTTCCCGAATTCTTTTTTTATTAACATTAAAGACACACTAAACACCAAGCAGCACCAGTTTGATTGGAGCAACACAAAAATCATCGGCCACACTACTGCCCGTCACAATTGTGAGTTCATCGAAGTCTGTCACTCCACAAGCTATTCCATCAACAGACAGATTGACCTACAACTGGCCAACGAACCCCTCGGAATCCAAATCAACTGCACAGCCAACCAGAGACAGCACCGACCCTCAACCAACCCATGTAAGCCCCCCCACCAGCCGTTCATCTTCCAGTGACCCTGACCTCATGTAACTTCCCCATCACAAGACCCATCACAAAACCCTCACTCAACATACCCACACCCAAAGCCCTTATAAACAGAAGAACACTGACACTGTCATCCCCTAAACTCCACTGAGGATGTTACCGAAACGTTCAGAAACCAACCCACAAGCTCGGAGAATGAACCTTCAACCTCATTAAAGACACTTCACCGAAGTCTGTGTAGTTCTTGTTTTCTCGCTTGATCAACCCAGCTATGTGGGACTTGATGTAAGGACTAAAAAATAACTAAGAAAAATTCTGCTTGTTAACAAAAATGATTGTAATTCACTGAAATAGCACCATTCTATTATACAAACAGGAACATGTTTCTGCAATGCTCAAGGCTTCATTTGTGAGACAGTGGCTCTGTTAGCTGCTTGAAGGCTCTGTTAGCACAACTTATTATGCCTGACTGAGGCTGTACACAACTTTGGCTGGGTCATGCAGCAGCTTAGTCTTTCCCGAGGTTAGCAAACTATCACTTCTTCCCCCATTTCTTTCATTTTGTCTCTTCTGTATCAAGAAAATCAGTAATGACTAAACAGATCTGGAATACCTATCATTTCCCATACTCCTTTCTTCCTCTTTTCCACAAACTCCCCCCCCCCGCCGCCATCTGAGAGCATGACTGAAGAAAGAACAAAGTTCCTGTAGAGATTATAGTCTTGGGAATATAGAGTTTGCATGGTATGGGTTATTGGGGAATTCATTTAGCCTTCAGCATGACTGGCTACGTCAGAGTTAAATTCAACTTTCTTGGCTCATTTGTGGAGGCTTCAAAACAGGTGTGCCATGTCTGTGTCTCATCTCACTCCTCTCACTAGTTAAGCATGTCAGATGGACTGGAGTGGTGTAGATTAAATTTTCCCAATCTCATTACAGTATATAATCACATTCAACTATGTTCAGTGAGCAAGAATAATATGAATAAGACATAGGATACACAGAGCCATCAAGGTTTTTATAGCATAAAAATGTGTGTTTTGGGGGGGAAGACCCCAAAAAAACTTTAAACTTAGCGTGTATTTTTCTGAAATACATACAGTAGATTTACAGCAGTGGATAAAGAACCCAACTTTCTGTTTCCACGGAGCTGTTGTATAGCTGCAGTGAAACAGTGCACTTTTGTGCAATTAGATGCAACCTATATTACAAACTGTAATGGTTCCCTTCTATAGAAACTTTTACAGTTCTAAAGCTAAAAATAATAAAAAAATGTGAAACTAAATAATTAAGCAAGTGAACAAAGAGAAAAGACAAGAGGGTCAACTCTTAGCCTTCTAAGTTAGATGGGTAGTAAGCAAGTAAATCATTAGTTATCATAATAGCTAGTATTCTTTTAACAGCTAACTGTTACAAAAATTAACATCCATTCAGACAAAGTGCCATACAACAGCAGAGCCATATTGCATTCCCATCCCAGTTCTGAGTCAAAAGGCTTAGGATGTGGAGAATGAATTCTTCCCCCCCATACCAATGTGGGTGATGGGCACGTCTACCATGGAGACTCCAAAAAACCATCAAATACTTTGTGTCCTGATTTCCATTGTCACCAATTTTTTCATGGGAGTAGGTGGAAGTAGGTGCTCAAACAGACCATTCCAGAGCCAGGAGTATGAATGATTTTGTATCTGTTGAGTCCAAAATCTTTCCATTTGCTATAAATGCTCTGCAGCTCATGGAGTCAACGTAATTCATTTATAAATTATAAATAATTAATTAATCCTCCCATATCCCCTCCCATCAGTTGCTGCCAATGTTAAAATCAACCTGGGATTTTTTTAAAAATAAATAAATGTGAGAGAGCAACAAGGAAAGAAAACTGCCCCTTAATCTCCCCATCTTTCTTGGGCAAGCCTATAGATTTTCAGATGTTATAATCCACCATTCACCAACCAAGAAAACTGTAACACAAACTAGTCTGCTCTTTTAAACTGATTATCGGAAATGCTGCATTTACCTAAAAGGAAAACCTGGTTATCTGTATATCTTATATACATTCAGACTATAATAATAGCATACTTGACATTTTTTTCTGTTCCTTCTTTCCTTGTATGTATAATGAGAATTTCCTTTAAATACAGAATCCCTTTACTGTAAATACATTAAATCTCAGTCCAGACTTTAATTAAGAAGAAAGTTACAGTCTATACTAAAAGTTAAAGTAATGAACAAAATAACTTTTAAAACCTTAACTTGCAAAAATATCTATTGCAGGAATATGTCCCAAACCAATGATGCTGGAAAAATAGTAATAGGGTCCATTTATAAATTTGTAGTCCCCATAGTACTTTTTCAAATGCATCAGTGTGTATATGGCATCAGTACTCTGTGAAAAAATGATGCTCATAAAAATGTTTTTTCTAGTAATAAAAATATAGCTTCTTTTCCATTCATAGAAACAACATTGGATCCAGCCCATTTCCTTGTGAAAACCTTTTTCAATCTAGGAGTTACGTTTCCTCCTTCAGCCCTGCCTGAGAGCTGCAGGGCATTAAGATATGACAAGGCTGAATTTACAGAGCCCTTTTTTTCTTATTTCTTAACTTTGGGAAGAAGGCTTAAAAGGCAAAAACTGATACCTTAAACTCCGTAGAGGCTTAAGGCGACTATTATGTTCCTTGAACGTATCTGAAGAAGGGAAAAAAAGTTGTGGGAGATATTATTATTATTATTATTATTATTATTATTATTATTATTATTATTATTATTATTATTAACAATAGTAGTAGTAGTAGTAGTACTACTACTACTAGTAGTAGTAGTAGTAGATGGAAGGGACCTCTTCTAGTCCAACCCCCTACTCAGGCAGGAAACCCTATACCATTTCAGACAAATGGTTGTCCAGTCTCTTGTTAAAAACTTCCAGTGTTGGAGCATTCACAACTTCTGGAGGCAGGTTGTTCCACTGATTAATTGTTCTCACTCTCAGGAAATTTGCCCTTAGTCCTAGGTTGCTTCTCTCCTTTATTAGTTTCCATCCATTGCTTCTTGTCCTGCCTTCAGGTGCTTTGAAGAATAGCTTGACTCCCTCTTCTTTTGGCAACCCCTGAGATATTGAAAGGCTGCTATCATGTCACCCCTCATCCTTCTCTTCATTAAACTAGACTGTTCCTTATATATTTTAGCCTCCAGTCCCCTAATTATCTTTGTTGCTCTTCTCTGTACTCTTTCTGGATTCTCAACATCTTTTTTTACATCGTGTTGACCAAAACTGGATGCAATATTCCAGGTGTGGCCTTACCAAGGCGTTGTATTCCAGGTGTGGCCTTAACATTTCATTTGATCTTGATTCTATCCCTCTGTTAATGCAGCCTAACACTGTGTTGGCTTTTTTTGGCAGCTGCAGCACACTGCTGGCTCATATTTAAGTGATTGTCCACTAGGACTCTGAGATCCATCTCAGAGTTGCTACTATTGAGCCAGGTACCACCTATACTGTACCTGTGCATTTGGTTTTTCTTGCCTAAATGTAGAACCTTACTTTTTTTCACCATTGAATTTCATTTTGTTAGATAGCACCCAATGTTCAAGTCTGTCATGATCCTCCTGTATCTTAAGCCTATTGCGGTGTCAAACTCTGAAATATATAAGCAGATTGGTTAAGACGCTCTGATTTAATATCCTATTTAATTCTAATACAGTACGTAAAAATAACATAATGTGATAGGGTGGGATGGAATAAGGCCATGCAAACCATTCAAAAGAAATTCTTTCATGGCAAACTCCACATTTTTAATAGGTTGCAATGGTGGCTTCAAACACTGTTTCTGGACTTCTGCCCTCAGATGTCCCTATAGCACTTATTCTGGGACCTCCAGTGAAGGTTGTTTTTTACTTCCCTGCAAACCAAATACTTTTATTGATCCATTTTCAAGATGACTCACAAAAAAATATAAAATAAACAATTTACCATACACAAAAAGAAAAGGGAAGAAAACTTTTTTTTAAAAAAATTGAAAATACACATGCAAAACTGTAATCACAACCATATCCCAATTTCACCAGATTTTGTAAATCTTTAAACACAAATACTAAGCTGTTAATATTGATCTAATCTTGATTAATATTAGAAGGTCTGTTCCCAAAGGGAAAGATAATGCGCCATTTTCTGATTAACCAAATATATAATTTTCTCAAAAATTGCCAAATCACACATTTCTGAAATCTAATCCTTTAGTATTTTCATCTCCTATGGATTATTCTTTTTGCTATTGTCAGACCATGAAAATAACCCATCTCTGTTCTGAACATATTAAATTCCAAGTGATTAGTACTGTATATGATTCAATCCAACTAAAGTTGGTTTGTGTGCCTGCACACTTGGGCAGATAGCTGGGGACCAGGCTTCCAAGGAATACAATTGTTTGAACACTTGAGGAGGGGTAATTTGCTTTTCCTTCAATGATCTGCAAAGCTCCTCTTTCAAATGTTTTGCACAGTTCTAACTTACTCTACAGAGAACTTTATTTCACTTGAGCTCTTTTTAATTAATAGGACAAAGAGTAACATTCAAAACACAAAGATTTCAGATAAGAAGCAGTAGTGTTTAACCGATAAGATTTTTTTTCCTTTGAGTCAAGCAGAAAGAATTAGTTTCTTAGCAAACTACTTCAGAAATAATGGGCAGAGGCAAGGGATTACGTAGTACATTTTTGACATTTTTGAAGCCAGCACTGAACTAAAGGATACCTAAACTGAACTGATAAATTGACAGTAATATTTTAGCACTTAAGCTAGCACTGAAGATGTTACTTAGTTGGGTAAGAAACCTTGGCAAGCAAACAACTAAGCTCAGAGAACACCAAAGGCTCCACAGGTCAACCCTGAGCTACATATATTCTCTTTTATTGGTGCATTTATATTTAAAATATATTAGAAACCGAATTAATAATGTAATGTGGGTATATAAGCATGCGGTGTCTATGGTATGGGACTTAGAGTCAAAACCCAGCTTCTTGTCCACCCTCAGTTACAGATACTCCATGAATGATTTTGGTCCAGTCACTTTCTCCCATTCCAACCTACCTCACAGAGTTGTGGGGAAAAATAGAAAGATGGAGTTGTATGCCTGTCGTTCTGAGCTCCTGGCTGAAAGATAGGATATCAATCTAATAAATAAAGGAATACAACTTATGAAAGTATTTGACCTACTGTTACAATAAAGATACTGTATTTTAGATATGAGGGGTCCTTGGTGCTCTTTGAACTTGGTTGTTTTCTTGCAGATGTTTCATTACCCAGATTAGGTAACATCATGAGTGCATCAGGGCATAGATGATGTTACCTAGTTTGAGTAATGAAACATCTGCAAGAAAACAACCAACTTCAGAGAACACCAAGGACCCCCTCATTTCATCCCCGAGCTACAAATATTCTCCTTTATTGATATTTTAGACAGGATTACATTCATGACTTTGATTCATTACTGTTAAAATGAAGAACAGTTGTTCCTTCAGCTTATATGTGTGGTTAATATTTACTAAACTGTATTTGAATAAATGGAACTAAATTATCCCAAACTAAACTTTAATTTCTATTCCTTATATTTTGATTGTTCTCATATTGTTCTAAATGTCCTCAGTTCAAAACAAATAGTGTAAGCATTTTGCTAGCCTGGGTGGGCCTTGAAAGATAATTAGACTGTCAACCATTACAATAGATACAGTTGGAGAGAGCAATAACATCCCAGACCCACCAACATTTTAAATACCATCTCTGCAAAATGTTATCACATTGTGCAGCTAAAACAATCTAGATAACATCAGAGTACAAATTGAGTTACTCTCACTGAGATTCAAAGGGCAGGATAAATATCCAGATCTTCCCGACATTGAAACTGAACAAACAGGGAACAGAGTAAAGGCATCCTTATTAATTCAGTCCCTCTGATTCAGGGAAGCAGTTTTAAGACTACCGCATTATAACCTGAAGGTATTATTAACTCTTAAAGCAAAATAAAGTTGTGCATTTATAACCAAAATCCTTAGGAAGCTCTTTTCTTTAGATATTTCCATTGGCATCCATATTTGTATATATCCTTTTTCGAGGAAATAACAAAGCGGTTGCAGAAAAAAATTATGAAATTGTTTAAAGGGTATGTTACATTTTTTTTTACAATGCCACAATAATCTTTGTTTTGCCATTATAGAAATAACATGGCTATCCCTTGGGAAATTGTTGAGAGTGAGATTCCCTCCTCCTGGAGGGAACAAGAATACTTTGAGGAAATAATGGATTTGCTTCTAAAACATGCCACTATATCATGCTGCTAAAAATAAGTATGCAGTGACTTAGTTCTACTAAAAGCATTAATTTGATCTCCAAAGCATACTGCTTGATTCAGATTTAATTATACTTCTGGTGGAACTAGTGAAATCAATGGGTCATGACTATGGTACTCTAAAATAGTACAATTTATACTATTTCTAGGGAAATGAGTGGTGCATCAAATTTTCCCAATGGCATGGGGCTGCCCTTAAGTAGAAGAAGAATTTCCAGCATTGCTACCCATTGTGAAGAAGCTGACTCACTCTCTAGAATATCTAGAATTGTACAAATAGCACTGAAAATGAAACTACCTTTCATTTACTATAGCATTTACGGGGGGGGGGGAAGTGTTTGTTGGTTTTGTTTTCATCTTCAAACACCATGCCCTGTTTGGATAGCATTCCTCAATGTTTAAGGCTCTCTTTTATTCCAGTTATGATTGTGTGTAATTCATGCATGTCATGAATCTAGTAATGCTCTGTTTGCCTTGATATCATAACAGACTAACTCACTGCTCACTCCAGGAGTTTGATTCTGACAGGCTTAAAGTTGACTCAAAGGACTTCCATCCTTCCCAGGTCGGTAAAATGAGAACCCAGATTGTTGGGGGCAATATGCTGACTCTGTAAACTGCTTAGTGAGGGCTGTAAAGCACTATGTAGCGGTACATAAGTCTAAGTGCTATTGTTATTTGTCAGAAACTCCAATGTGTTTTCCTTTTCTTTGGACTATTACACCTGACATGAAAGATTGACAATGCAAACTGACATATGTCTTAAAGGAAGACACTCACCAACTGTCATGAATTGCAATGATTATCACACTTTTAAGCTGCTGTCCCTTGAAAAAAAAAAGTCCCAGCTCCAACAAGTTTAAAACTGTATTTTATACTCTTCCTCCCAGGGGGGAGGTTCTTCTGAGCATGCTCATTTGATAACTGTTTTATCATAGAGATCTCTAACTCCACCTTGCAGAGAAGGATCAAGGAAGTAAGAATTATACAATTTTCAGTTAAGCATTTGTAATACTAGTCTTTGGATAAATCAAGAACCTCGGAATCTATAAGAGGAATTTTCGACCCTCATTTATAGCAACTTCATTAAGGCAAAGTTTCTTTGAATGGTTTGAAATGCTTCTGTCCAGGTTTCTTGTCACCTGCACTGAATTACCATTTTTAAAATTAGCTGTCAATGGATTTGCCTTCTATCTCTTGTTTACTTCTGGCTTTTCCATTACTCTCCCAGCATCCCCACAATTTATCACAGAGGGATTTATCTTCCTCCTGTTGTCCAAACCTTGTGTTTTTGCAGCCAATTAAGAGCAAAGACAACCTGAAATTGGCAGATTACAAACATTTCCTTCTGCAATTTAGGGCTGCCTGTTTACTGTGTACCCAGAACTTCCATAGTTGTGTATTTGCTTAAGAAAAGTTTGGCTTCAGAGCACAGATTTGTGAGTGAGCATTCGAATGCATGAAGCATTAGGCATAAACCATAAATGTATTTTTCCTGGAGACACTACTCATACTTTATGAGCCAATGGTTAGATGGAGAGGAAGTTAAAGCATCTTTGTCTTTTTTTTTCCTGGGGGGGGGGAAGCTGCTGGAAATAAAATCAGTGCTGTTTGGTTTTGCTTGTGTTGCTTAATTCTGTTCAAAAAGGCTCAGTTCCACTACTCTCTCAACTGGAAATAAGCCGTGTTGATCTCAGACCTACTTCTCAATAGTTATCTACTATATGGGATTGCACTATGCAAAAAGCTGTGTTTATCCAAACAATGCACAGAAAACAAAATACCTCCATAGATAGATATATATTGAATATCTGGAGACTCACTCTGAGTAGATTTGCAGAGGAAGAACAGCTTTTTCAGTTGATGTCCTTGCTGGCTGCAACAGGAACAGCAAAAAAGAAAAGGGAAAAATGGTGTATTGTACTATATAAGGTACCGAGAAATAACCAAAAGTTAGTACATAGTGGAGTTGATTAGCATACTCTAGTACAGGGATGGGCAACTATGACTATGCTATCTCAGGAATTCTGGGAGTTGAAGTCCACACAGGTCATATAGTTTCCACTCTTGTTCTAGTACAAGTTTAAGTTATACGTGTTCCTTTCTTCCTGTTTTTGTAACTTTAGTAGCTTGAAATATAAATGTAGGAAGAAAGGAATACGTTTTCACTTCTTGACTTCCTAGTTTATTGTTTTTATTCTGACTTTGTTTCTGATTTGTTTACCGAAGTCTGACTTGAGTGCTACAACAAAACTAAATGAGTTTCACTTTATCCTGAAGACCAAGTAATATGAAAATAGTGTACAAAATCACAGTTAGTAAGAAACAGGTTGGCAAAACATCATAGTTTTGGAAACTTTGTGCATGAGAGATTTAACCAGAATCTTTTCTCTTTTGTCTAATCAGTGTTTGAAAGCTTGAGTAAGAGGTGATTGTTTTCCAAGCCTTTTTTGTCCAATCATCCTCAGAGTGTAACCATATGATTATATTGCTAAATGACCACCCAAAATTACTCTGCAGAGCTAATTAAAATGCAAATTTAGGTTTAGCATATGTGAATGGCCTCTTAATTTTTCTATAGCATCCATTTTTAGGGTAGGAGTCTTTTCAAAATCCCGTTTGGTAAATTCAGCTCAGAAGTTTTCATCCTTTCAGAAATAAGTTCTGATTTATATCCTGCTTGGATAGATCTGTTGTCTATAGATAGTAGTTGGATTAATTTGGAAGAGATTAATGGAAACAAACATTGTGTAAATGTCAAAACAAAATAATGGTATGTTAAATGTTTGAACAATGCTTACAGGATAAGCAGCTTAACACATTACATTTTGTACTCAGTTACAGATAGGCTAGTGAAAATTATGTATTGAAAGGAATGAGTTAGATTTTAGTTGATTGTCTACAAGCATGGTTTTGAATGACAAGGATTATGAACAACATCAGTTTTTTAACCAATTTCATAACTAAAAGATACTGAGGATAGACTGAAGAATGTAGAATATAGGCCATTTTAGTAAGTTAAATTTTAATTACACCTTGAGTGATATGTCAGACTTTTTATTATAGTAAATGATGCATGTCCATAGCATTTGCCATGTTACATGTAACAAAAATTTGTAATCCCATTTCTACAAAGGCAAAACTGGTAAAAAAATAGAATTTAAAATTCCACCAAAGACTGTCGGAGAAGCGATTTTAGCCCCTTGTTCATTTCTGATTGACTGACTAGATAGAAAATTCCCCTTGATTGGGCAAAGCAACCATCTTTTTGCTAGAAGAGCTGGTTGTCACTTATCCCTCATCCTCTATAAAAGTGGGATGAAGTGATGATAGAGGAACAGGCAAGAGAAAAGAGGAAGAAGATGATGAAGAGCTTGCCTATTAAATCCAGATAGGAAATCCATTTGATTTTGCTCCAGTCATCTGAAATCTAGGAGCTGATTCAAGGCAACAATAGCTAGTTATTAAGTCTGATTATATTGATTTTGTTTGGATTTCTGTTTGTGTGATTTGTTTTTAATTTTTTTAATTTTTTTTCTCTTTTTTTCCTTACTCTAAAAAACTTTTAGCATCTGTAGATTAGTTTCATTGGTTTTATCAGTAAATTTCTCATGAAAATATTGTCATATACAATTGGCACAAGGCTTGTTAAGTCATGTGTTTCTAAGCTTTCAACCATATTCCTCTTCTTCCAAGGCTAGGTTGCATGGGGTAGTAAGAAAGCCTAGGTTAATAAAGGACTAAAAACTTCCCAGAGGACAGACTATGGACTATGGTCACCACGATGTAGAAAAGATGTTGAGAAGAGCAACAAAGATGATTAGGGGACAGGAGGCTAAAACATACAAGGAATGGTTGCTGGAATTGGATATGTCTAGTTTAATGAAGAGAAGGACGAGGGGTGACATGAGAGCAGTGTTCCAATATCTCCAGCTGCCACAAAGAAGAGGGAAACAAGTTATTCTCCAAAGCACCTGAGGGCAGGACAAGAAACAATGAACTTCTTGACAGTTAGAACAATTAATCAGTGGAACAACCTGCCTCCAGAAGCTGTGAATGCTCCAACCCTGGAAGTCTTTAAGAAGAGATTGGACAGCCATTTGTCTGAAATGGTATAGGGTTTCCTGCCTGAGCAGAGGGTTGGACTAGATGACCTCCAAGGTCTCTTCCAACTACTACTACTACTACTACTACTACTACTACTACTACTTCTTCTTCTTCTTCTTCTTCTTCTTCTTCTTCTTCTTCTTCTTCTTCTTCTTCTTCTTCTTCTTCTTCTTCTTCTTCTTCTTCTTCTTCTTCTTCTTCTTCTTCTTCTTCTTCTTCTTCTTCTTCTTCTTCTTCTTCTTCTTCTTCTTCTTCTTCTTCTTNTTTGAAAACAAGCCTAAAACCACATTTTCTTGTTTCAGACATTGAAAGAAAATGGACATTAAGTATAGTTTTATTGCAGATGGGCATATGATGGCAAAAGGAAAGGAGGGGTATGGGCAATATAATTAATCATTGATCATGTTTAGTCTGGCATGGTTTGTCACCCTGAGATTATGACATTTGAATTGGTCCATTATGTTTGAAGTAGATTTTATATATGAAATGCATTTATCTGATCTTGTGCATGCATTCTTTTTATTCACTTTACCTATTTTGCAGAAAATATTTAGGATTTGAAAATGTTTATGATCCTTTTTATGTATGCATGTCTTGGTTTATATAAGAATTGGATGAGATAACATCATAAATGTTTGTTTCACTAAAAACTGGCAGTTTAATCAATAGGGCTGAAGGCTTTTATGCTCTCTAAATGTTCACTCTGATGATGTATTAACATTCAGATTGCAAGTAACAGAAGGAGATGGCACTATTTCTGGAAATGACAATATGAGTGTTTACCAAAATCTCCTACATAAATCAACTTACCCAGCTATAACTTACAAACCCATGGCCCATATTAGTGAACAATAACTTGATCAACTTTTGCAATTTCCTTACTGTGGAATCATTGATCATTGCTTTTAAACCCATCTGTATTTCCAAGGCTGTCTTTTCAAGGACATTTTAAAACTCCAAATAATTACATTAAGAAACCCACCACTACCCATACATCTTTTTCAGCATTTCTTCAAATTAAAGACAGCAAATTGAAAAGAAATAAGAAAAGCTTAATTTTACCTATCCTTTCATTTCCCAGTGAGATTAGCACTTCCTTATTTGTTTTAGAAACTAATCACAAAAGACATTGAGTGCAAACATCGATTGATGGATTGATTGATTGATTATGTTCCATTAAGTTGGTGTTGACTCATAGTGACTACACAGAATTTTTTTTCTAGAATAATCTGTCCTCAACCTGGTTCATTAGGGCATCCAACAGTGTACACACATCACTGCTGCAACTGAGTCAGTCTATCTTGTCTTTGATTGTCCTCTTCTTCTTTTTATTTCTACCTTTCCCAGGATTACAGACTTCTCCAGATAGCTAGGTCTTTGCATATTGTGTTCAAATTATAATTTGAGTGGTTCATTTGTGCCTTGAAGGAGAACTCTGGGTTGATTTATGAGATGATCCATTTATTTTCTTGCCGTTCTTGGTTTTATCAGGAATCTTTTCCAATTTCAATTCAGAAGCATCAATACTCTTTAAATACTCTTCTACTTCTTTTAAGTCCAACTTGTGCTAGAGTCAGAGGAAAAACCATTGCCTCATAATTCTAATATTTGAACATATAGACATATTCCTGGCATCAGCATATTTTTTAAAATATTTTCTGTGCTACTCACCAGATGCTATCCTGCAGCATATTTCTGATTTCTGGTTCTTTTACTGTTGATAATTGACCCTCTAAGGCAGAGGTCACCAACATTTCTTGATTGGCAGACCAGAGGGAAAGGGAGAGGGAAGTATTTTACACATGCATGCGCATGTGCATGTGTGCATGGGGCCGCAAGCATGCGTCTGATGCAAATGGGGCGGGGCTAGCATTTGTGTGATACTCACTAGCCCTGCCCCGTTCTTGTGCACAGCGCCATGTTTCTGTGCCCCAAGGTGCAGCATCGGCCCATTTTCGCTCACCGAGGTGCAGCAGCATCCCATTTTTGTACCCTGAGGTGCGGTGTCAGCCCATTTTTGCACCCTGAAGCACGGCGGCATCCCATTTTTTCACCCTGAGGCATGGCAGCACCCCATTTTTGCACTGCACATTGTCCTGTTTTTGTGCCCCGTGGCACTAGCCCAGGGGGGTTGTGCGCACACGTACACGCACTGGCCAGCCTGTCCCACAGCCCACTACTGGGCCACAGCCCACAGCTTGGGGACCCCTGCTCTAAGGTAGAAGATATTTACCACTTCAGTCTTTTCATTGTCAGTTCTAAGAATGACTGCTGTAACTGTCATCATTAAAGTTTGCAGATCATTTGCATTTTTAGCTAAACATAGGTTATTTATGTTTCTGTTTCCTATTTTAAAACCATATTCACCTTCTTTCAACATATATACAGCATACAGCTGAATAAATAAGGGGAGAGTATGCAGCTTTCTCTTTGTCAATCTGGACACAGTCTGTTCCACCATGTTCTATCTAAACCAGTGGTGGCAAACCTATGGCATGGGTGCCAGAGGTGGCACTCGGAGCCCTCTCTGTGGGCACACATGCCGTTGCCCCAGCCTTGCCTCTGCCCACGATCCCCTCCTCACCAGCAGCCTCCCTGGAGGAGAGTCGCCCCTGAGCGTGGCCCATGCGGAGCAGCGCAGCCAAGGACATGGCAGCCAGGCAGCAACTCTGCCCTCACGCCCCAACGCGCACAGTTGATGCTGCGGGGTGTGGGCAGAGGGCGTGGCCGCCATGGTGCTGCTGGGCTGCCTGGGCGATCTGCGGCGGACCCTGGAGGCGGTGAGTGGCCCTCCAGGCAGGCAGGGTGGGGCGGGGCAGGGGGTGGGGCAGGGGTGGGGTCAGTTTTTGGGCACTCGGTCTCTAAAAGGTTCGCCATCACTGATCTAAACTGTAGCTTCTTCACTTGTCTATGGGACAGTATAAAAAGAATGTACTTGACAAACTCATTTAACTCTTCTTTTTTGTTATTGGTATTTGGACTGACTTCTTCCAACCTGTTGGTCACTATATCGTTTTTCAGATTTGCCAGTATAGATAAAAGAAGAATATCTATAGCTCAGGGTTGAACTGCGGGGTGGTGGTCACCAAGGACCCTACAGTTTACCGCCATAGTGTGGTGAAAACCTTTATGGATCCATTTTCTGATGCTCACCATATTTCTTTAAATATTTCTTTAAATATTGTGTCAATTTGCTGATGGCTAAGATTTTGGTGTATTTCTTTTATCCGCGTCCACACTATAATTCTATTTTTGCAGTATCAGATTTTCTTTTTCTTGCATGGCAACACCAACAACTAGTTGTCTCAAAGGCTTTAATCTAGCCATGCCATAAACACAATGAGTCCTCCAAAGATCCTCAGCTCTTCCTCAGTAGCATATTGGGTGCCATCTGATCCGCGGAGCCCATCATCTGGCACTATACAATATCATCAATCTTTTTTTTCTTGGCTGTCCATGTGGTGTCTTGATAAGATTCAGGAATACTTTAATGTTGCCTTCTCCTGCATGGCATGAAATGATGACTTTGCCAGTGTCATAATAGCGATCATCTGTCTCCAGCACGTTGCTGCTGCCAAATATACTTGCTTGCTTGCAGCTGGGTTGACTTTCATGCCTAGGGTGACCCTGCTGAGATTATATACCTTTGGCATGCACTTCTGGCATTCTTTTGCTCATCCTTTTCAAGAACACCCCCACCATGATGAGGCAGCATAACAGGACTGAAAAGGTGTTTGTGTGTGTAAATTTTGCGTACACATATACACATATACACAAAACATGCACACATGCGGACATGGAATTCTGCAAATGCTGATGGAAGAGATCAGAAGGGAGATGAATTATTGATTTCTTTTCAAGCTGCATGTTGAACGTTGAAGCTTCATGGTTGCATTCAGGAGATTTTTAAAGATAAAAGTTGCTACAACTCAATAACAAGAACTGCAGGCTGAAATGAAGCTTAAGAATAAACCCCCCACTAATACTGTAAAATCACTCAGCAGCATAACATAACATTTATAAGGGGCTGGTCGGAGGAGAAAATGCCTACTCTTATCTTCCAACAATGCAACCTCCTCTTGAGAAATCACCTCCATATTGCAAGTTGGCTTTAAATCAGCCGTGATCGTTGCCAATGGAGTTATTTTACAATGTAATTTCTAGATGGCAGGTGGGATCTTCAAGATCGTAACCGCAAATTTATTCCAATCCAGTTGTTAAAATAATAATCCAACCCTAAACAAATCCACAATCCAAATCGAATTTTTCTCTTGGAGAGCAAATGGCAAAGACTGGCAAATGTTCTTGCAGAGAAACAAAGGCAGGAAGTGAATGAAAGTGCAATTTGTCCAACGTTGTCAGCCCCCCTGTGTTTAAAAGGAAAAGGACATTCTCTTTTGATGATATTTTCAATATGTTTTGAAAGGATAGTGAATCTTCAGCGTAAAGCATACATTTGTATAAGAACATGACCTTTCAGAATCTATCATTTCTGTGGGTCCTCAACTCTTCTGATTTGCATTGAACTTGATATAATTTTACTCTTTAAAAAGAGAGCATGTATTTCCATAACCTTAAACAAGTTCAGTATTCTGTCCAGCCTCAGGGCTATTGTTCCTGATCTATAATCAGTTAGTTTCCCTAGAGATACCCAAAACAATCAGTACTGAATTCCTGTGAAGTAACAAAGGCAAAAAGTGAACCAGATTTTATCTCCCCCCACCCCTCTTGAAAAGGAGAGCTTAAATTTCTTTTCTGAGCCTTTTTTCTGGAGTTAATACTTTCATAGCGAGAGGTTAAAGGCTTTCATGATTAGTATTTTTCGTGATAACAACCAGGTTTGGAGTTACATAAAGTGCACTTACACATGGATTCTTTTCTTAGCTTCTAAGTCAGTGATGGCGAACCTTTTAGAGACCGAGTGCCCAAACTGCAACCCAAAACCCACTTATGCATCGTTGGGTGCCGGGTGGGTGTGGCCCATTGGCTGGGTATGGCCAATTGGCTGGGTGTGGCCCATTGGGTGGGCATGGCTGAACTAAAAAGTTCAATCAATCAATTCCAACTTTGCAAGATCTTTTTTTTTCCCGCAAGAAGTTGAAATTGACTGATTGATTGACCTTTTTTTTTTGCACACGGCGGCAGAGACCTAAAGCGAAAAGGTTTTATAAAACCCAGCTGAAGGCCTAGGACTGGGGCGACGGTGCGCGTGCCCACAGAGAGGGCTCTGAGTGCCGCCTCTGGTACCCATGCCATAGGTTCGCCACCACTGTTCTAAGTTATGAAATTAGTAGTACTTCATTAAAAACTGGAAATATTTCTATATATCTAGAAAGCCATTTTATTTGGCTTTGCTGCTTTTAGGATGAGTGATTTTGAAACCAGAAGTTGAAGCTCTCTTTTCCTTGCATTTGATTTAATGGGATTGCTTGCGTTGGTAGTTAGCAAACTGTAGCAGTTAGGGATTCACATGCTTTTGGTGTTAATGTCTGAAAATCAAGAAAATGCACAACATGGTGGAGTGGAGTGAAAAGAACAAGAATGCGCAAAGGAGAAGATCGTTCTTTTTGTCTTTCAGTTTTCTCAGCTTCCAGACCACAGAGAAGCAGATCTGTAAATAGCCTGCATGGAAAATGCAAAACACCCAAAAAGGATTGCTGTGGAATTCTCCAAACTAAGTTAGTTCTAGTCATTGCCTAGAATTTGCTGTAGGTGTTGGAGGTAATTGCAGCTGTTCCAGGCCTCTTGTTGCCAACCAATAATTTCACATACTGGGGAGAAATGTCACTTCACTGTTTGAAACATTTGAAAAGTCAATAAATTGCATCAGCAAAATCTCCAATCTACCAATTCCATAAGGGTGGTAACCCTCTACTAAGAGTACCATTGGAGTATGATAATAGAAAATGGTGTTTCCGCAGTATAGATATTTACTTTTATTTAATCTACTGGAGTGTTGTTTCATTGCATTAAGCAGAAGAACAAAATAATGCATTCACAAAACCCTCCAACAGAGAATCCTATTTTCTCTGTAGGAATCAGAAGTACCTGGTATGGAGTCCTTTGTTTGGGGTGGGGGGGAGTGTAGTTTCCATGCTTCATGGTTAAAGTATGAATTGTGAGAGGATCAAAATGAGATCTTATATAGATTTCAGATCTGTTATTCACTAATATTTTAAATTTTATTTTATATTGATAGTTTCAATCTTCCTCAATAAAAGATGACATGATTCTGTTTAATAATTAATGGAAGGGAACATTGCTACATTTATTTTGCATTGCTTCTTTGATTTCTAAAAATGTTTGTGACAAGTAAATCTATGAAACTGAAGAAGGTTTTTAGTCCTAATTATTTTCCAGCACTTTGCTACAAAAAACACAGAGGGGTTTTCACTGCTAGTTTATTGGAAGCATATGATGACTTTTTATTTCCACATAGGTATTTGCGTAGTAAGGACTCTGCTATGTGTTCTAGTCATAGACCTCTTAATGTTGACTATTAAGATTTTCATAGATGCTTTGACCTGTAGTTTCTAACTTGTTCTTCTCAGTTTTGTCCTGTATATATATTAGGTCACACATGTATATATGGCCATCTTACTTCTGAGAATGTTACATTTTTAATAAATGGGCTTGCTCTAATTTGAAAAGTGACAGGACACAGCAACTATAATTTCTTTGAATGTTCCTGTGGTTGCTTATAAGTTTTTGAAGTGAGTTTTGATTTATTTGGATATTCCCAAAGGCGTATGTGTGTGTGGGTGTGGATTTAGACTGTTATGGTTTACTCAACTCCTAAATTATGAGTGTTTATTATGTGCCCTTTCCTTGATTAAATTTATACTGAGGTACATACCATGGATGGATTTTGTTTTTGTTTTAAAATGGTATTTTGCAAGTAAAAATGGATGTTCAACAAACATTAATAGAAATACAACAGTTTGGTGAAGTGACTAAGGCACCAGGGAAGAAACTGGGAGACTGTGAGTCCCTCCTTAGGCACAAAGCCAGCTGGGTAAACATGAGCCAATCAGTCTCAGGAAGGAGGCAATGGCAAACCATTTCCAATATCTTGCCAAGAAAACTGCAAGGATTTATTCAAGCAGCTGCCAGGGGTCAAAAAGTGACACAAGACACCCCTAACATGAGGGGGAGAGCATAAGCTCCTCTATATTTAGATATAAGAAGTTGTGTGTATGTGTGTGTTTCACAATAAGCCAGTTTCTGGCATATTGAACTTAAATTTCCTCTCCTGATAAACCAGAGCATTATTGCTTAAAATAATATGCAATTAGTCTCCCATGTTCATAAAAACTGAGATTAATACAATCTGGCTACTGCAGAGAGCAATGACCCCCAGATCTTGACTATCCATAATTAAGCAGTTTTTAGTTATTTTATATTTAACCATTTTAAAATTACTTCAGTTAACTTACTGATTTAGCGTTAAAGTGCAATAAAAGTATTATATTGTGTGTTTCTTTGTGGATTCTTCTGAGGGCAATATAGATAAATAAAATGAGGTATAGATATAAAATCTGGTTTCTCAAGGTAATACATGGCCCAAACCTGCAAGAAAAGAGTCAAGTATCATTTTTGGAAACAAATAATCTCTTTTTCACAAGCTCTTGAACTAGTTATTAAGAGGAGTACTGATCAATAAAAGTATTTTTTCTGCCCAGTAGAGCATGACATGAGAACATACAGTAGGAGAAGGTCTCCTGGTAAGCTGACATCTTCTCTGATACAGTTTTCTGTCACCTATTGATCAAGCAAATGTGTTTGTGAGATTACACATAAAATGTTGTTCCCTAATTATTGCTATTTAAGGCATGCGGCCTGTCATTCTGAAGATAACATAGAGCAGGGGTGTCAAACTCGCAATGTCACATGACGAGTCGCAACGTATTGTGACTTTTTTCCCATCACCGGCAATGGGGTGGGTGCGGTTTCGGCATGATGCATCCGGCCCGCAGGCCGGCAGTTTGACACCCCTGACATAGAGCCATTAAGAGAAGCAAGTACTGATATCTATTCTCCATAAATGTTTACTCTCTTTTTAAAGCCATCTAAATTAGGCCCATGATTAAATATAACCCAACTTCATTTCTTCCAGATTCATTGGTCCTCATGTCCAAAAAGAATCTTAACAGACTTGAACAATGGGCCCTATACAACAAAATGAAATGTAATGTGGAGAAAAGCAAGGTTTTACACCTAGGCAAGAAAAACCAAAGGTACAATTACAGATTAGGCAAAACCTGGCTCAAAAACAGTAACTGTGAGAGGGACCTTGGAGTCCTAGTGGACAATCACTTAAACATGAGCCAGCAGTGTGTGGCAGCAGCTAAAAAGGCTAATACAATCCTTGTTTGTTTAAGCAATCATATGAAGTATTAGTACCGCTTTATGAATCCTTAGTAAGACCACACCTGGAATACTGCATCCAGTTTTGGTCACTGCCTTACAAAAAAGATGTTGAGACTTTGGGAAAAGTGCAAAGAAGAGCAACTAAGATGATTAAGGGCCTGGACACAAAGACATTTGAAAAAGAGTTGCAGGAATTGGGTATGACCAGTCTAGAGAAAAGAAGGACTAGAGCTGACATGATAGCAGTATTCCAGTATTTGAGGGGCTGCCACAAAGAAGAGGGGGTCAACTAAAGCACCAGAAGGCAAGAGAAGAAACAATGAATGGAAACTAATCAAGGAGAGAAGCAACCTAGAATTAAGGAGAAACTTCCTAACAGTGAGGACAATTAAGCAGTGGAACAGTTTACCTTCAGAAGTTGTAGGTGCTTCATCACTGGAGATTTTTAAGAAAAAACTAGACAGCCACTTATCTGAAATGGTATAGGGTCTCCTGCTTGAGCAGGGGGTTGTTTTGAAGGCCTCCAAGGTCCCTTCCAGCTCTATTCTGATTGATTGAAGTCTCAGAATTCCTAATTAGTATATCTACTAGTCATGTTGGCATTACTGACTTGCTTCAAGATGTGTGATATTCTCAAATGGGCATGGATAGAAATCTCCCCATGCAACCAAGAGGATGCTATCTGAAAGCACTAATTGTGTTTCCAGCCTAAAAGCCTCTCTCTAAAATGAAAGTAAAAGGGATGTTGATGTCTGTATTGGCTTTTCCTAGTTCTGGAGGAATTTGCATAGGGGAAGTATTAATAATAATGATAAGAGGAATATATATAGAGAGAGATAAAATGTTAATAAATATCTTAAGGATAAATCTTTGAAGATAATCAGGAAAATGTGTGAGGAGAAATATTGTTTGTTGTTACTTTGAAATCTTACTGTAACAGAAATTTGATCCCAAAGGATTTGTGTTTATAATTATGGCTGTTAGAAAAATATTTTAAATTGGGATGGCTCCTTCCCTCATTAGTTACAGAAATATTTTTGTTTTAGCCATAGATGTCTTGTGGAGAAAAATAACTTCTGTCCATAATTTGGACTATATACTGCAGTAATTCCTGGCATTTCTTCTCTGAAAAAAAGTGTTCAAATCTAGTTCGTTTAATAGTGAATTTGTTCATGTGGAAAAAGCCTGCTGGCTAAAGAATTATGTCCTAAATAACATTAGTGAATAAAATACATTCTCACTGGTTTCAGAGGTCTTGAGAAAATAGTTGAATGAGAGGTCAGTGCTGCATTGTATACTGCCAACAAGTGATTGCTTTAATGTTTTAAACTAAATATTGTGTATGTTTGGAGAAAGAATCTCAACATTTAAGTGTATTCCTGTGGAGCTAAAAAATGTTTTCTTTGAAAACGCACAGAGAGGTATTGAAATTGTGTGATGTTTTTATAAAACTTCCTCATTAAATGAGATTTTGTATTTTCTTCCTTTAGGACGACTGTCTTATTAGTATTGAGAGGAAATAATCCTATGTAACTACTACTAATCATAACACTCTGGTATACATTTACACTTTGCTTTTGTTTATTAGGAGTTGTTTTCTTTATCACTACCGAATCCAAACCTGAAAAATAAGTGCAGATATAATCTCCCTAGAGATTCAGTATAATTTCTGGAAGTTATGTGTGACTCTTTGAATTTAATTTTGCAGTTTCTGGAAATTATGTGTGATCCTTTGAATTTAATCTTGCCCTCTTTTGAGTTTTGAGGAAGGCCGGCAACTGTGAGATATCCTTCCCATGCAGCCACAAATGATGAAGTAATAATAATAATAATAATAATAATAATAATAATAATAATAATAATAATAATAATAATAATAATAATAATAATAATAATAATAATAATAATAATAATAATAATAAAAAAAAAAAATTGGAAGGGACCTTGGAGGTCATCTAGTCCAACCCCCTGCTCAGGCAGGAAACCCTGTACCATTTCAGACAAATGGCTGTCCAGTCTCTTCTTAAAAACTTCCAGTGTTGGAGCATTCACCACTTCTGGAGGCAGGTTGTTCCACTGGTTAATTGTTCTAACTGTCAGGAAGTTTCTCCTTAATTCTAGGTTGCTTCTCTCCTTGATTAGTTTCCATCCGTTGCTTATTGTCCTGCCTTCAGGCGCCTTGGAAAATAGCTTGACTCCCTCTTCTTTGTGGCTGAAGTTTAAGATTATGCATATTGTTTCACTGCTAAACCACAGAAGAGTGAAAAAGGAAAAAAAGGGGGGGAAGCCAACTTTGCTGACTAATTTCTTTCCTTCTCAGGAATTGAGGAAATCTGAAGTGACACTACTTTCAAATTATAATAATGCGATTTTTGAGAAAGGAGATTCATTGTAACACATGAAACATTTTGCCATTCTCCCATGAAGCATCTTATAAAAAGCAAGCATGTATGGAGGAAATATTCTGACTCTTAGTATTGTTTTTTAATTCAAAGAGGAAGCAAGGTGTTGATGGAAGAGAAGCCAAGGCAAAGCTTTAACTTGCTGAAGTTACTAGTTTATTTATTTGCATTTAAACCCCAGCTTTTCTTGGAGAGCTTTAGGCAATTTACTCCAGAGTCTCTCTTGGTTTTTCCCCCCTATAACAGCTGTGCAAAATTGATTGGGCTGATAAGAATGATGAGTGCAGTGTTATCCAATGAGCTGCAGGTCAAATGGAGCCTTGAACATGAATCTCTTGTGTCCAGATCCTACAAGTTAACAATTATTCTAACCAGAGTCTCACGTAAACCTCTGTTTCCTGGTTTGCCTTGCCTGCTAATATATTTCATTAGATATTTGCCACTTAGTCCCCATGTCTTTTCAGGGGAGAAAAATAAAAGCGATGGGCATGTGAAATGGATGTTTGCGAATCCCTATGCATATTCTGGACATTGTTATGGGAATGGACTCCCCCCCCCAAGTCATTTTGTAAGAGTATTCACAAAGTTTCACCCATGTCCATTGCCTCTTAAATAGTTGGGTACCACTGATTTAGGGAGATAACTAGATTTCTTTTAATTTAGCTTGACTAGTTCGTTTCAACTTGTTTCACAACCAAACTCGGTGAGGATGTGCACCTGTTTGGATGAGTATGTGATGTTGCAGCCCTTTCCTAATCCTTGAACCATGGTGGCATTTCATGAGTGATCTGAACTCTCAGGATAGCCATTAACTCCTCTATCACCATAAAGATATTGATGATCCTGTCAGTTAAAAAAAAAAACTAAAACAATTTTTCATGTGGTAATGGGAAATCTAGAGACAGTGGAGATTGTAATTATTTGCCTACTTTTCTGTTTTCTGCCAGTTTGATTTTCTTTCTGAGTGTACACGTGGAAAGGGGCTCTAATAAGATTAAGGGGTCCTTGATGCTTTCTGTTTTCTTGCAGATGTTTCATTACCCTAACTAGGTAACATCATCAGTGCTAGTAAGGAGTGCTGTTTGCTGTCAGTTTATATTCTGGTGTCTTGCCTGTCTAGGTGGGTGGGGTGGTCTTAGGGAATTCTCATAAGATTGCTCAAGAAACTGGGATTAAGAGACAGGAATATTGGGAGTTTAAATACTAGATTCATTTGTGTCATGAAAATTTCCCACATAAAACTTCCTAAATTCTCCCACAAAAATACAAAGCAAGGACTCTCATCTCCCAAATTACTGCGGGTTTTTTTGTTCATAAAGGTAATCAATAATAAAAGGGAAGACCCCCTCCTCCCAATTTAATTTAAATTAATTTATTTAATTTTTGATGGTAATATCTTTGCTTCGGGAAGCAAAGAACTGTATCTTCCTCAAGATATTAAAAGCCAACATGTTCTTCATTTGGTGTCACTAAAGTTGAATTACCATTATTTTCTTCTAACTTGGTTATATGCATCCTCCGTCCTTTTTTTCAGGATTGGGTTCCCCCCCTCTGATTAGCTTTAGGATATACAGTTCTGTGTGGCACATTGCACAGAAGATGCTGTAAAAATGGTTTATGGTATTAGAGTAAAGAGAATTATGTGCAATGGTGGCAGTGAAGGGAGGTTGATTCATTTTGCTAAATGAGCAATGGGCCCTGATAAATGAACTGTCAGCAGTGGGTGGTGATTTGTTTATTTAAGATCATTGAACTTTTCATAGAACTGTTGGCTACAGTTCTGTATTTTTACTTGAGTGTACTTTTATAGAAATATATATTTCCTTACATGCCTGCCTGTTGATCTATAGTATATATATTTTGTATATTTAGTAATTCTTCTTTCCTGTAGCTTCTTTGCAATCCAAGTTATTCTTAAATAAAGTACATGAAAAGTAGATCATGGATATAATAGAAACTGCTGAAAGGGAATTTTCTGTAGACCTGAGGCTGACTGGAATATTTTTTAGATTTTTAGATCTGTGTACAACAATTATTCAGAAAGAGCCCCAACCCTTGCACAACCACCTGCCTGCTACTCATGAAAGCAGCCTGAGTTTTTCAGACTCTGCATAAGCCTGAAAATGTAATGTTTGTTTTAAGGAGGTGATGTGTAAAGTTAATGCAAATCTGAATTCAGCCACAATTTTTGAAATTTATGCAGATCCCTGAAAAAAGAAAGACAGTTTCTATGGTTATGCTAAATCAAAAGGTTTTCTTCCAAATTTGTTAATTTGTTAATTTGTTAATTTGTTAATTTAATTTGTATACCGCCCTTCTCCCATAGGACTCAGGGCGGTTCACAGCATATTAAAAAACAAATACTATACACAAAATACAAAAATACAGAAATACAAAAATATAAACCCCAATAAAAGCCGAATTAAAAACCAAATATTTCCAGCTGTGTTTCCGATTAAAATTACTTTTAAAATCATCCCTACCTAAAATCCTCCCTAGGTCAGGCCCGCTTGTTGGAAAAGCCATGTCTTGAGGGCGCGGCGGAAAGTAAGGAGATCCGGAATCATCCGGATCTCGGGGGGTAGTTCGTTCCAGAGGGTGGGGGCACCCACAGAGAAGGCCCTCCCCCTGGGGGTCGCCAGCCTACATTGCTTGGCCGACGGCACCCTGAGGAGGCCCGCTCTGTGGGAGCGTACCAGTCTATGGGAGGGAANTACTAGTTTTGTGTTTGTTTAGGTGGCGATCTAATACTGCAAACGACTTTGTCTTACAAATGCCAAGTACTATTCCATCTGAAGATCCTTGCGAGCACACTTTACATCAGGGTTATATTTTTAATCTTCTTGTTTGACTTTTAGTGTCTTTAAGGTTTCTACAAATCTATATTAAGGGCTTTCCTAAAGATCATCAGCCCATTGTAATGACATGCAAGTAGAATGACGAGTTCTCTCAATAGCATATCACAAATATTCACTGATTTATATTCATTTAATCAGACTGGGATCCTAATGTGTATACTTCCTGAATCCAGCTGGAGAGCATGTCTGTCACCAAATGCAATTGCAATTAATATGAACAGCAAAAATAAACTAGGAGATTACTTAGAAGAATGAAGTCAGGGCCAGTATATTCTAGAACTTCAAAAAGTATTGAGAAGCACAGAGTAATCTTAAAATGGACACTGTTGAATAATGTTTTGTAGAAGGGGGAGCATTTTGCACATCTCTCTCCAGAGTTCTTATTAATTGCCCTGGGGATTTTGTTGTATCTAATTATCTTTATGACAGGAAATTAAAACAAACTGCTGCTTTTACTTTTCAGATACCTGATTGAAATTAATTGGTTTAGGTATGTTTAATAAGGATATGTACAGTTTGGTCTCTTCATCATTTAGAAAACTGTCTGATGAAACAGTGATAACTATATTCATCATTAAGTTGGGGAGGGGGACTTGCTATTAGCCCTGTAAATTGACTGTGATGGTGGCACAATCCAATTTAGGGTATGTCCAACTGAAATAAAGAAGGCCCATTATGAAAAAGAGACTCGGTATCAGGTCCCCAAAGAAAATGGTTCTACTATTTTCTGCAGCCTTTTTTATGTTCTGCCATTCTATTGGGAGGGGGGAGCTTTTGGGAATGCTTTGCACTGTCTGCTAAGATGCCCTTTCCCCAGGGGATGGAATGTCTCTTCCTTATCTAAGAGAAGGTTTGCACTTGGAGCCAGAAGAAATCAAAAGTGAGAAAGACCTTGAGGAGCCCGCCGAAAGACCGGTTACCAAAACAAGATGCCACCTATGGATTGGCTGGAATTCAAATGAACACTGGGACCTGGGGGGGAGGAGTATTGAATGTTGCTTTTAATATATTGCTTCGTGGGTTTTTCTCTCAGATCTTGCCTTGATTCCCTGCTATCACTAGCCCCTAATAAAAGTTCCTTTGAGACAATTCCTGTTTCAAGGGTTCTGCTTTCTTGGGTGGCTTAGCTGAGGTAGGTCCTTATACTTGGAATGATTGGAAGGGGAAGATTGAGCATTTTTCCAACTTGTACTTTGCCCCTAGTTTTACTCTATCTGTTGGGTATATTTTGCATCTTACAATCCAGAGCCTCTTCAAGAACCATGGATGAAATACTCTTGATCACTGCTATCCCAACATTGGTGATGCTGCTAAATAGGAACCATTGTCTTGTAGAAGTTTTTTTAGTATGAAGACAACGCAGTGTGATCATTATGTATCATGGCATCTTTGAATTGGCTGTTCTCCAGCATGATGAGTGTAGAATCCACCGGTGGGTAATCTCAGCCTTCCTGCTCAGGTGAGACTAAGTCAGAAATCTGCCACACCTCCTTCTGGGCTGGACCTTGCCCAGTTTTTGACTTAGTCTTAGCTCAGCAGGACGCAGTTTTCTTGGCTCCTCTGAACATTAGATTAGGTTAAATATTTAGCAGTTAAATTAAATTAATTATTTAGTTAATCCAAATTAAATTTATTAGTCCTACTGGTTAATTCGGCTCCAAATTGTGTAGGTTAGCTGGCAGCTGACTGCAGCCTCGGCTCTTGCGAGCCTTGCAGGCTCCACCCGAGTTGTCCTTCCTCGGACTGAAGGCCTCCGATAACACCGGATCGCAGCGGAGGCTGCACAACACTCCAAACCGCAAGTCGCCTGTTTTTCGACCTCAGAGGGAGTGAAATATTTCCAAAAAACGTTCAGCGAGTTCCCCTCTAGGTTTCCCTGGGCAGGGAAGGCCCGGCCGCCTCACAGACGGCCGTTAATTTTGGCGTGGCTGCCATTTTGGAAGCCTTGAAAGACGCGGCCGCCATTTTGGGAGCCACACAAGCCCTCAGCGAGGCTTCTTGGCCCACCAGGCCAAATCTATTAATATCCTGCCGTGAAGGCATGGATCGGGGGGGGCGAACTGGACAGCACTGAATCCTACCTTTTCCATTCAGATTCAGCCCACAGGCCAGTGTACCTGACCATTGGTGGCATTGGTGGCACGACTAGGTCTTTCTATATTTCCTCAATTTAGTTTCATCACCAAACAATTTCATCAGTTTTATTTTTAATCTTTTCTTTTCTTTTCATCCACTAGTATTTGTTTCAACAAGTCAGTTCTGCAATTACTCTTCCTCTTTTAATCTTATCCATTCCTTGCTCTCTCTTACTACATTCTCTGGAATTATCTTTATCTACCATTACACATTATATAATGTCTTGCAATTGCTATCTTATATGTATTTTTCTCATCTACAATCTTTCATTCCAATATCAGATAAAGCATCCTTTTTCATACTTCCCATCAGTGTAATCCATATAATTCATTTGATTCATGCTGTTCCATCTCATCCTTTTTTTCTAATATCTACTTTCCGTTCATTTTAGACTCACTTAAAGATATTTAGTAAAGGAGTGTATAGGCTAGGTCATCAGCCTTATCTAAATCTGTGCCAATAAACCCTTCAATGACAGGGAGAACATTGGTCAGTTGGGTACAGTTTGGGCAATATGCTACAAACACTTATGCTGTGCTCTGCAAGTAGAATAAGACTATTTTCTACAGAAATAAGATTGGTCCTCACATTGACACTCCTTTGAAAGGCCCTGAAGACATGGTTTTGCCAATGGGGAACCACAGGGTAATATGGAATCCATTAAGTGATTGATCTGAGTGTTGTCATCAGGGAGCTGGGGGTTTATTGGTTTTGGTATTGGGGTTTTATGCTGTAAGCCACCCAAAGTCACAATGAATGAATGAATGAATGAATGAATGAATGAATGAATGAATGAATGAGTGAGTGAGTGAGTGAGTGAGTGAGTGAGTGAGTGAGTGAGTGAGTGAGTGAGTGAGTGAATGAATGAATGAGCAGAACTTGAATGAATATCCACATAAGCTCCAGAAGGCTGGTCCTTGCGACAAGAGAGCAGGACAGTGATTTTTTGCACATTTGAGTGCCAAGAGATAGTGAAGATTTTTAAAGGACACTAAATTTGCAAACCTCAGTTTCTAATTACTCTCAGAAATTGCTCATTAACTCCCCCCCCCCATTCAGTTGTATCTAATTCTCAGAGACTGCTTGGGCAATTTTCTTGGCAAGCTTTTTCAGAAATGGTTTGCACTACCTCCTTCCTAGGTCTGTGAGAAAGTGACTTGCCCAAGGAGACTCAACTAGCTTCATACCCATCGTGGGACTACAACTGAGGGTCTCCCAGTTTCTAGCCTGATGCTTTAACCATTACACCAAACTGAGTCATTACTTCTAAACTGTTAGGGACTCTTTGGAATGACAGGTTTGAAAACACTGGGTAACCCTGCCTTCAATCTTGAACAAAAGAAAAAATTAACCATATAAGATTAAGTTTGTAAAGAATCTGACATAAAGAGCAAAAATGTATCTTACAAAGTTATAAATGGATTAAGCATCCAGATAAAAATGGAATATTGGAACTTTTAAAATAAGAATTTGGAATTAATTATAAAGAACAAAGCTTTTCATAGGAAATCAATTCTATTTTGGTTTTTATAAGACATAATAAAAATAAGCAGTTTAATGAATTAAAAACTGAATACTACAGGGAACTAAAGTTTTCAAGTAGAGGAAAAATATAAGCCTGTAAAATGTTATGAAGCAATTGATAGGCCAAGATGATGTCTTAGAAAAAAAATGTTTCTATGGATTTAAAGAACAAACTGAGTAAAGTTTTAAATTTTAAAAGAAAAATACAAATAACAAATCAAGAAGTGACCTGGATAATTTTTTCCTATTGGATTTATACAGAGGCTTGTTAAAGCCTTGAAGAATAATGTGTGATGAGACAAAGAAAAAGATGAAGAGAAATCAAATCCTACAACAATATTTGAATTAACTAAAGATTAGAAATAGAAGAAAGGAAGATAAAGTTTAGAGATGGAATATGAAATGAGGAAACAAATGTTTGCAATTGTAGAGGGGGTAAAGAGTCACTGAATTTGTTTATATTTGTAATGAAGGTTGTAACTCACTTTTTATACATTTATTTTCTTTGTTATACCCTTATTTTTCTCTTTTCTCTGTGTTCTTGTACTTTTTACTCCTTCTTTTCTGTTCTGTTCTTTTCTTTGAATTTATTTTGTATTAGATTTTACTATTATAATCAAAATTCATAATAAAGATTGTANAAAGCACCATAACATATGACTGTTTGTTGTCTAGATGCGAAGACTGTTATACAAGACAGGAAGCTATTGTATGTTAGATTATTGATGCGCCTGATGCCTTTCAATGTTTTTTTTTATTTTCATCTGTGAATCTACAGAGCAAATATTTGATTTATATGCTTTGGCTAGGAACCATCTCCATCAGCAGTTTTTCCACCTGGCTATTTCATTATGTAATACTTGGCATCGGATCACTTTCTTTTTCTCTTCCTTTCTCAACCTTATCTTCAATCCCCATTTTTAAAATTAGTGTCTATTAGATCATAAATGCTTCTGTTAGATTTTAAACGTCCTTGAATGTATAATGAAAAAGTTAGTATGGAAATGTAATAAATAAATAAACTGGCTATAACTCAATATCATTTTGAAGCATATGGCACAGTTACGCTCTTCGGAGTTTAACCATTGGTCTATCTAGCACAGTATCAACATCCCTGACTGGCATTAGCCTCCATAGTTTGTTTTATTTATCAAACCACAATATAACCATTGTAACCTTTCCTATTTAAAAGAAAGAATTTAATCTAGAGTTTTTTTCAGTTGTACTTGGAGATGTCCAAGATTGAAATTATTCCCTCCCCCGTGACCCCCAATTGTCCAGCTTTTGTAGTTATTTTGAGTGTGATTTAGACATCTAGAGTTCTAGATGGAGTAAGAATGGCAGTACAATTACAAAGACAGCTGGAGTTCCAGCAAATGATCTTAGATCATCTCAAAATTTTACTGACTGTTAAATATAAATAGTGCACTTCTAGAATATGTAGTGATCTTGGCATTGGACATAACATTGCAGCTCATTTCGAATTAGCACACATCTAAAAAAAAAAGCTCTCTCTCCAAAATTGTTCAGAATTAACAGAAATGTTACTCATTTTGGAAAGTTTTTAGGGGCTCAAGTGCTCCGAGAATTAATCAGAGATAAGAGCAGTTGAATGCAAAGGGGATTCATACGGATTTTAACAGTATGTAATTATTGTTAAATGGATAAATTTCGTGTGGAAAATGTACAATTGGAGGAAGAGTATTTCATTTCAATCATTATTTGGTAGATTGTCTCACTTTTGAATATGTCTGTTGCTTTCTGGGATACATACTTTTTGGGCCTTTCTTAAAATGTCCTTTCTAAGCAGGTGTTCTGGATAGTTTAGAAGCTTAATAATTGGTAGAATTATTTGGTAGAACCTTTTTCCTCAACAGCTTTTATCTCTTTTTACAGCTAGTATAGTCACTGCTTGGTACACAACCAGGTATCCTCTCTCAAATAGCAATGGGCACTCTTTAATTTAAAGAGGATTATGCTTCTTAAAAAAGACACACAAAAGATACCAGAATGCGAATCCTAAGCAATCTTAGAATTACTGCAACTGTACATATGTTGATTAAGGGTGGGGTTGATTGGGATTCAACTTTCCAAAACTTTCTTTAAAAAATAATTTTGTATTTTAAGGACAACAGAGTTGTGTTTTCTGAGGAAAAAATACTGTCAAAGCCTTATCTGAGCATTTGCCTCTCTCCTCATCCTCCAAATCAGCCCAAATTTTATTATTAAAATATATCAGGTTACCAATATATGCAATTTCAGAATAAGATTCCATGGGACTTCTTTTTAAATAAAAGTACCAAAAGCAAGAAGTTGGGGCTGAGGTTTTTTGAATAAGAACAGTGCTAGGAGAGCCCATTTGTCACCCAGGAAAAAGGCCTTTCTCTGCATTGTCCTAAGGCCTGATCCTGGATGTCACACTTGCCCTCCCTCTCCTGCTTCCAATACATGTAGCAGTCTCTACTAGCCTCTATTAGGAAGGAAGAAACACCCTGAGGATAATCCCAGTGGCTTGTTATGACCATCCATATTGCTCAATTACTTTCCATTGCTTGGCATTTTGACAGGATCAGGAAGAGCAATTGGGAAAGCTCCTTAGGCAAATGAAAAATGCATTTCTGGTCATATAAGGTGCCTTAGCATGCAGCCTGAAAACTTGGGTTTTATAAGATCTCCCTTTAAGAGCATTTTAAATTATTTGACATTAGCTGAGCAAGTACTACAGAGGGGAAAAAAACACAAGCCCAAATTTTGATAATAAAATAAGTACCGGTCAATATTTCCAGGTTATTCTGTGATTTTACTAAAATTTAGACTGTTGGCAATTATTTATTGGTTAAAGAATTAATACTTGAAATTTAAGATTAATATTATTTTAAAGTAATAATAGTATGTTTTTGAGCCATTGGATACCAGAAATCTAAATTAAAAATGTTCTGTAGAAAAAAAAACTATTTTTTTTTAGAAACTTTCCCTTATATGAAGATCATGTTTGTGGGTGTCTTTCATTGATGTTAATGTTTTTGATTTATTTCCCAAACTCATCTTCATCTTTAAAAAAAAATAAAAAATCAATGTATACCTCACAAGAACCCCACAAAACTTTAATCTTAATTGGCTTTTAAAATAAATCTCCAACTGAGATTATTGAAATCTTTCTACTACTTCACAGTTTTATGTGACAGTGAACAAGCAGCAAATATGTCAGGAAAAGCCCAGGAGAGTCAGTTTAATGCATATAACCACCAGAAGCTTTGAGGAGAAAAATAAGATCCAATAAAAGCTTAAGACCCAAACTCTAGTGGTTAATACATGTAATTGATATTTTCCAAACATCCACTGATTGCTACAAAATAAAAGCTTTTATAGCATATCTATTTTTTTAAAAAAACAACACATTATTAGTTACAAATTACTTTTTATTTTATAGTGTTTGTAATGTTATTTTATAGAAACACAAGGGAAACTTATGATTGGTACCCATTTTGTAATAGTTAAGCATTATGTGTACTGAGGATTTCTTCCCTGTGTGTCTCTAGATCAGTGGTTCTCAACCTGTGGGTCGGGACCCCATTTGGGGTCGATCGGCCATTTCACGGGGGTCGCCAAGCAAGGCTGTCCGCCATTTTTTTGTCCGCCATTTTTTTTGCCCACCATTTTTTCCCCTTTTCTGGCGGGTGCCTTACCTCCCTTGAGCTGGGCCAGCTGGTGGTCGGCCTGCTCCGTCTCTGCCGCTTGCCAGCTACACCTTGGCAGGCGCAGGGGGCGGAACCATGCATGCGTGGCGCTCCCGGGCAGGGAAAGTCCTCGACTTACGACCGATTGGGTAGTCCTTGACTTACGACCGGTTTAGTCCTCGACTTACGACCGGTTGGGGTCACGGCATTAAAAAGGTTGAGAACCACTGTGCTAGGAGATATTATAAATATAAGATGATACGATACAATACAATACAATACAATACAAACTGGATGCAGTATTCCAGATGTGCTCTTACTAACCTTCTTGGTTAGGGAATACTATAGAACAGCGGTTCTCAACCTATTGGTCGCGACCCCATTTGGGGTCGATCGACCATTTCACGGGGGTCGCCAAGCAAGGCTGTCCGCCATTTTTTCCCCCCTTTTCCGGAGGGTGCCTTACCTCCCTTGAGCTGGGCCAGCTGGTGGTCGGCCTGCTCCGTCTCTGCCACTTGCCAGCTACGCCTCGGCCGGCGCAGGGGGCAGAACCACGCATGCGTGGCGCTCCCGGGCAGGGAAAGTCCTCGACTTACGACCGGTTGGGTAGTCCTCGACTTACGACCAGTTTAGTCCTCGGCTTACGACCGGTTTAGTCCTCGACTTACGACCGGTTGGGGGTCGCGGCATTAAAAAGGTTGAGAACCACTCCTCTAGATCATATCAGTGCAATAAGCATTTAAAAATATTTAAAAATCTGACAAGTATATTTTGAAAAAGCTAGGATGATCATACAGTTTTTGACCTTTACACTGAAGGAGTAAAGAGACATTTTGAAGAAAAAAAAATTGATTTGCTTTCCGTTGAGAACCATCACTGTGTTCATATGTTATCATAGCTTAGTGCCAATCAGTCAAGAAAGCTGAATATGTTTGTTTTGACAGCCTTTCAAGGTAGATCATATGAGGAAACCAAAGTCAAATAGGCCAGTACTACTTTTATTGTAAAGATATAGTAATATAATCTTTTAAGTCTGAATATACTTCCCCCTTTCTTTCAGTTATGTTCATGAGAAGTAGGAATGATCTTGTTGGATCATTTCTCAGGTTACATTTCTTCCCTGGACTCAGCCCTCTTTATCTGACCATTGTCTTGATAGCAGCTATTCCTCCTGTCCCTCAAGACCAGTCCCAATGCCCTCTACATGTTTGTACTAAACCAGTTTCTGAAGGTAGGAATTTGTGGATGCAGGAGACGAAACTAGATCTGAGAAGAACAGCTATGTGTCAGAACATGGCCTGGAATTCAAAGGCAGTTTCTATTTTAGCCTTCTCCAACTTGATGGCCTCCAGTGGTCAAACTGAAGCACCCACAATTCTCAGTCATTGGTTCTAGCAGCTAAGAATTGGGGAATTGGGTTCCCAACATCTGGAAAAGGCTGAAGGATTATCCAAACAAAATTTATATCTGAGAACTATTAGAAAACCAACTAACCAAGCAGAGATTTTGGAATTATTTGAAACAATTAGCAGCAAATGAACTTGAGTAGGCAGATGTGTTGTCACATTATACCCTTCCTGTTGTGATATTTATTATATATGACATTGTCAAAATTATTTAACTTGTGTACACTTGTGCTAAGGTGCATCATAGGTTTTTTATTTCCAATGTTATAAACTAATATTAAATTATTTTTAACTGTAATTTTTTTTTGTAGCAGTTTGTCTGGGTTGAAAAATTCTGTAGGACAACTGTGTGGCAGCAAAGAGTTAGGGTTTTCTGTACTTCATTTTTCTTGCCATCTAATGGTAATCTGTAGTTTTGGTGTAGTAGCCTCTGTTTTATTTAAGGCTTTAAAATGCTTAGCTTGTTTCTTCCATAAAAAAATGATGCAAACATTTGTTTGAACCTTGAAGACATTTATTTATAGGCAAGATGGTAAATTAAAGAATAAACTGTATTGGATAATCAATATAATATACCTTTCTTCTGTTATTTATGACAACTGTTGTCTTGAGTTTTGATCATACCAAGTTTTATCAAAATCTCAATTACTGTAATTGATTTTCCCTTTACATTTAACATCCATCAAAAATTGCTTAGGAAATGTTACCAAGTATCCCTTTTCTATTTTTATTTATTTGGTTTCCTATAGATTGCCACCAATGTTATTATATTCTTCCATACTAAAGTATACTTTTCGTGCACTTACTCACCATTATCCATTCAGTTTTGGCATCTGTACCATTTGATAGTTACTTCAGCTCCCATGAATGATGTGCAGTCTACAAGTATCACCTGTCTGCCTCCCACTGTGCCTTTCCTGTTTCAGCCCTTTGCCTTGATTTGTTCTTAATGCCTACATAATTGTGATATTGGTGACCATGTACTGAACATGCAGCTGGTTTTGTGATTGTGTACTTTAGATAAGTCTTCAGATACTGATGATTGAAATTCCAATTCATTATTTATCTTCAGATTTCCCTTAGTGTTGCAGCCAAGTACTGAAATGGTTGATCAAGCTCTTATCATTGTCTTAGAACATTGGATACCTTGCTTACTGAAGTTGTAAATGAAGCATCTTCATCAACCACTGATCTTGCATGGTATAACACAGGGGACTTCAAACTTGGCCCTTTTATGACTTGTGGACTTCAACTCCCAGAATTCCTGGCTGAGGAATTCTGGGAGTTGAAGTCCACAAGTCATAAAAGGGCCACGTTTGAAGACTCTTGGTGTAACACAACATCAGTACAGATTTCCTGTGTTCACTGTTCTGCTGAAACAAACCTGTCTCCCAGTAACATTGAATATCAACCTAACTCTCAGATCAGGTGATATTATAAAAGTGTTCCTAAACTATCAAATTTTGTTGATAAATCTTTCATATAATGTCGTTGATAATTTAAAACGACACTCTAACGATCATTTAGAATAAAATGAGGGTTTGGTAAGAACTTCTTGTCGTCGTAGGACTTGAAGTAAAACCTCTCTTAAGGTAAAATCAATATTTGCCAGCTGGTTTCATAGCCATAGCTTTTCATGTTGATAAAGTTGGATCTCAGTGGTATATCATACTCAATTAAGTGTTCTTATCATTACCCGTCCATCCTCCTGGTACATGGGAATCACAATAAGGAACAAATGCTAGCTTCTCTATAACTATAGTTCTTCAGTTGGCCACTTATGAATTCATATAGGCATCTGTCCATCCCATATTAGATGGATGGCGTGCCACCTCTGCTCAGAATCATTGTCATGGTATTCTGAGCTGAATGGAATGGTGGCAGCCATATCTTTATAGAAACACAAAGGGTGCTTAATGTTCCTGCTAAAATGTTAGCTTTATATTTTCATTGCTCAAGTGTGTAACTTATGTGCATGAATTTGCAGAATGACCACTAAAAGAACCAGTTACATTTCTTGGAATTAAACCAATTCATTTTACTTCTGGTATGTATGAAAAGGAAATTATTTCAAAGATCTGACATATATATGTGTCACATATTATAACATTAAAATGCAAAGGTATTTCAAAAACTGCTTTATCTGAAATTTTGTTGCAGTCATGGTTAGCTACAAATTGAGTTTTTGCTTGAAATATGAGGTTTAAGGAAAACTATATTTCACAGACTTGGCAGAACAGTTAAAATTGCAATTCTTAATTATCTCCATCACATTCATCCAGGAAATGTTATGGTGTACTGCATCTAAGATATATTCTTTATTCCTGATTATCAGCATACTTTTTTAACATTTTAAACTCTTGTTTAAAGTTTGAGGTTTGATTATTGTATTTATTTGAATTGGATAGTAGTACTGGGTAATAGTGTGAGCAGGAAACTATTACTAAGGCTCAGAAGTAATATCATACATTACAAGTACTGAGAGATCAGTACGGTAATTCAAAATGGTAATGTTTTATATAAGGAGAAATAAAATCAGTATATAATTGGTATGTGTAGCTGAGAAACAATAGCTAGTTTTGTTGAAATGGAACTCTAGTTTTCTCTTTAGCAGCAGCTATCATTGTGTTATCATCATTACCTCCATTACAGCTTCTAGTGGAGAACAATTACTTCTCTAAGACATTGTACCCAAAATAAAATTTTCAGTGAAACCCATCTGCCAATAACATTTTGTTGTATTTCTCATATAGCTATGGAAATTGATCCAGGAGATGGAGTGAATTGCATATATCCTTTGTGGCTCTCCATCAAAATTAAATGCTAGACTGTTACTTTATAGCTGAGATAACAGTCTATCTAAAAACCCAAAACATCAAGAGCAGCAATGGCTTAGATAAACATTCATCAAATAAATGCCTATTTAGCCTAGAACTACCTTTATTGTAATTTTAATGTACACTGTTCCCCTTAAAAAATCAGTACTAACATGAACACAATAAAAACAATACAATGAAACTAACCCTTTCCGTCCAAATAACATTGTTACATTGATTTTCCAAGAAGTGTGAAGACCTGAGACAGACGTGGAATGGTTCCAAACATGTGGAGAGTTAAATCCTTTGTGAGAGGATCTTATTTTGTCCACACTCTTCACTATCTAAACTATTGAACGTTACCTTTTCCAACAAGGATTAAAATTTCCTATCTAGAATGTTGAAATGAGGTGAGGAGGCATTTGTTATACTCACTTTTGTTCAAGCAGAGCCATTTACTCTGAAAGAAACAAAACAACTTCCAGAATTAGATTGTATGGTGAAATTAATCTACAATGAAGGACATTGGAATTATGGTGCTCACATTTATTTACCTATATTGAGGGGGGGAAAACCTGTGTTCAGAACAATGCGTATTCTCTAATAGATCCACTCTAAGCAGGAGAGCTAAACAAAGCATTTCTTTGTGATACCCTGTCAATCGGGGTAGAGAATGCTGGCTTTAGTTGACCAGTAGCTTGATCTCATCTAGCACTTCCTTGGTTTGTATTATCTAAGTCAAAGTTTTTTAGACAAATTGGCTCTATTCTTTCTTTCTTTCTTTTTTAAGTGATCTTTTCCACTGGGCATCAGCATATGAATTAGAAGATGGAGTCAAAAGATGCAACTTTTACATTATTAGTAGCTGAACTGTGGGCTACTCAGTCTGTCAGAGATCATATTTGGTCCCAATTATTTTTATAGTTTCTCTGTAGATCTCTTTCCCCCCGCTGTTTTAAGAAAGAAAGGGAGAAACCAGAGCAGCAATAAAAGGGTTTCTTAAATTCTTTTTGTTATATTCCTTCTAATATAGCACAGAGATATATGTAAAAAAGGGGCTCAACCTATATATCACTATTTCTTTTTGGGGTAAGCAATGTTATGCAAAGTGCAGGAAAGAAGTAAGAAATATTAAGCCAAGGAACCTAGGGCATGGGTTAAGAAAAAGAGAAGGAAACATAAATTAATTGAGTTCATACCAGTACTATTTGGTGTGCCTCTCCATATCTTCTATTCTTGCAAACCATCCTTGCAAGGGCATCTTGCTTTCTTTGTTACTTACTCCACATTAAAGTACCATATTCACTGATAACACTGTTGTAAATAAATAATAATGGTATTTTCTTTGTTTTCTTCATTGAGTACATTCCCTGTCTATACATTTAATAGCAAAGAGTCCTTATGAAGCAAAGAGGAGAAATATACTCTTTAGACATCTTGACCATCAGTTCAATAACCCATACAATGTTCAACAGGATTACTCTTCTCCGTATATGACAACAATTGTTTGCTTTCTGAACCAATATAATTAGCTGTTCCAATTCCATTATTGTAGCTCCTGCTATGGTAAGCATCCATTTAAGAGCATGTATATCTTGGGAGGCAGTTAAAAAAGATCAACAGAGGGATTTGGTTCTCTTTCAACCTTCTCTTGAAGATGAATCAACAGCAGCTTATAGTACATGTTGATATATTCTTGAAGTTCAAATGCTATACTACAGAACAGAATGCCTATTCCATGCAAGATTCATTCAGGGGATAATATATATGAAAGCATGATTGAGAAAACTGACCTTATGCTTATTTTGAAACATCAACTAGTATGAAAATTGTGAGGGATCCAAATGAGTGAAATTGCATATGGTAAGGTGGAAAATTCCCATTCAATATGTTAAGAAGCCAGCAATGTTCCTTCCCAGGATACTATTTATACTACTTGCTGCCCTTTCTTCACAAAAGCCAGTCTTCTCTGTATTTATTAAGCATGATGGACTCTTTTACTGGAATAACTCTGTTTCTTTGTTTTTTGAAAAAGGGGGGTTGTTTGAATTTATAAGACTCTGGACAATATTCAAAATCCCCCCCCCCCAAAAAAAAAACCCCATAAAATCAGATTAAAACATTAAACATTAAATCAAATGGACAGCCTAGACTGAAATTATGTTACAGGCAATGACAATCAGACCAGACAAACCAGTAATATATTAACCCCAGGCCAGGGACCAAAGCCAGGTTTTCAGAGTTTCCTAGAATCCTAAGAGATAGGGTGCAATACTTATCTCTGGGGTGGTGCTGTTCCAGAGCATTTGGACTGTGTCAGAAAAGTCACACTTAATTCAGTCCCACAAGATGATAATATTTAATGGAGGGGATTTCCAGAAAAATATATCCCCTGTTTAGATTTTAGCCCTGGGCACATCATTACTATTTTTAGTATTAATGCCACTGATGTTTGAAAATAAAAGGCTTCAGAGTAATATGCTTATATAACTCATAAATGTTGGTAGCATTGCAAATGAACACCCTTGCGCCATAGACAATTAAAGGACCTCTCACAATAAGAAACTCAGTAGACATTTCCTCCACCGCACCCTAGACTGTAGTAAGTCTTGTTTGCTTAACTAAGGTTTGCAAGAAAGTGGAATGCTTCCATTACACTTTGTGAAAACTCAGCAGCACATCATAGATGCTGCAAGACAATAAAATGGAGAGAATAAAATCCTTGCTTGCTAAGTCACAAGGCTTTGGATGAAAAATAAGTCTAGCCGGAAGGCTAAAATCTATTGCCTTATGGAAAACCTATTTTGTTTTGTTTTTTACAAAAATCAAATTGTTTTCCTTTTTTATTCTGTAATGAAGCAATTTTCTATAATTCAAAAAAGTCAAACTATAAACGGATAAATAGCTCAAAGCCTAAACATCTTTTAAAGAAACGAAGTCTTTAAAAGTACAAAAGTGGATTGCTTTTAAAACAAAATAATTTTGCTATAGCGTGCTTAGATTTTTGCAGAAATGCAACAAAAGAGAGTGAAAAAACCTCAAAAGGTAAGCATTATTTTTTAGTTTCATGAAAACTTTCTCGTTCTGAAAAATTATACTTTTGACCATTTACAAATTATAATTTCTTGCAGAGGACAAACAAGAATAGTATCATAGTCATAAGATATTTTTTTCCAGGTTGGTACCAAAGATGTGCTAGATTACAACTCCTGTTGTGCCTTAATCATTATGGGAATAGCAGAGCAAAACAGGAGATATTGTTTGCTTTTACTTCTTGGAATAGATTGCTTAAATCTTCAATTTTGGATTTTAGGCACTAGACTAGTACAGTCTAGGTTGCAAAGGCAAACGTCTATAGATCGTTGATATGTAAGATGTTATGATATGCTATATTCATATTTTCATAGAGATCAATTCATAAGAGGAATAAACTGGACAAAGTTATAACTGAGAAAGTACTGTTATTTGATTGCTACAATAAAAATCCTAGATAGAATCATTTATTTTTATTTATTTACTTATTGAATTTATTTGCCATCCATCTCAACAAAAGGTAACTTTAGACAACCTACAACAGTAAAAGAATGCAAAATTATAAATAAAAGAATACAAAATTATAATTAAAGGAAGAGCGAGGAGGAGAACAAGATGCATGTGAAGAGGTGGGATCTCTTATTAGTCCATCAGCCAACTCCAGCATGGTTCTCCCCTTCCCTTGGGGCCCCAAGCCAATTGGTAGGGCCAGATCTTCAGCTCTTGCAGAAGATTAGGAGGGTGGGAACCAATCTCACCTCCGGGGGCAAGATGGTCCAAAGGGCTGGGGCCACAGCAGAGAAAGCTCTTCTCCTGGACCCCATCAGCCAGAATTCCTTGACTGACGGGATCCACAGTATACCTCCTCTGCCTATCATGACAGCATATCATTTAGGCATCAGTCACTTTGTTCCACAGTGACAGATGGTAAAGTGCCCATGGCCAAGTTCATTGTGGGCAAGATTCTGTTTCTACATCTTTCCGCATCTTTCATAGTTCTCAGTTACCCTCAACTATCTCCATTTCATAAATTGAAGGCATCAATACAGATTATAATTAATTTGCTTTGCTAAGTATCTTAATGAAACTTAATATCATGTAAGCATAGAGTTACATATGTCATACATCTACCAAATAGGCACAACATTTTGGGGGGGCATATAGGACTCAGTTTAATGCAATTGTACTACTTCAAAAGAGCCCCATCTTGACATGTTAGCCATCTCCAAACTCCTGCCATCTAAATATATAGATGGACTATACTCCACAGAGTTCCCAGCCAGTCTAACTTTGACTATAAGTTTTAGGAACTGTAGCCCAACACATCTGGGGAAGGAAAGCCTGGTGTTCCTTCTCCAGAGAATCATAGTCAGTACTGTTTCTAAGTAAGAGTAATGCAATAAGAGTTACATTATATATATATATTTTAAAAATGGCAAAAATGTTTTCCAACAGAACTAAAATTACAATAGTCTTTGAAAAGCAGCTATGAGAACTCAGACTTTAAATATTGGAAAGTTCTTTTAGCATTTCACCAATGTCTACTCAGGCTCACCTAACATTTAATTACATGGCTACCATGACTACTGGCTTTTTCTGAAGGCAAAAAAGAAAAACTAGTGTACCTCATTCAAATATGTTTTTGAACTGCTACTGGATGCCGCAAAAGCCCACAGAAGGCTCCAAAAGTAGATTATGAGCCCAGAATTTTGATAACGGATTCCTTTTGCCATAAGCGTGTTACTTTTGTGTGCTGCTATATTAAGTTCCAACTACTTAAGTGGACAATCCAAAGACCACATGGTTTAAGGGCCTAGATATTTGATGGACTGCTTTCTCTTTTTGATACCTGTTGCGGTGTTCAGTTTGAATGGGGATGTCTGCTAAACTGAAAAATTGTTTTAGTTTGTTGTAATTGTAAATGCTTTTTTAAAAAAAGAAATATGGTTGTATTGCATCTGGTGTTTTGATTATTTGTTTCAATATCTAACAAAGAACAGGTGATAAACAGATAAAATGTGAAAATATAAATTTGTACGGACTAAAAAATGGAAAGTATACTGTAATAACTGCAGCATGGAATCTGTTTAAGGGGTTCACCTGGCAAAGCCAATTTGGAGAAGATTTCTTTTTCTTTTTCTTCACTCCAATTTTTCATCCTACCTCTTAAATCTCAGCTTCAAGATGATGAAATACTCTCTAGTGAAATACTCTCTAGTGCGAGGGTGAAGGTTCATTCTCCGAGCTTGTGGGTTTGTTTCCTAACGTTTCGTTACCAGGCTTTTAAGGGAAGTCTGTGTCAGTGCTCTTTTATTTTTAAGGGCTTCAGGTGTGGTGTGTTAAGTGAGGGTATTGTGATGAGTCATCAGAGAGAGGCTTATGATTGGTCTTGTGATGGGGAAGTTATTACAGGTCAGGGTCGTTGGAGGGTGTGAATAATCAGTTGGTCAGGGGTGGGTTATCAGTGATGACTCATCACAAGACCCTCACTTGACACACCCACACCTGAAGCCCTTATAAATAAAAGAGCACTGTCACACAGACATCCCCTAAATGCTGCTGAAGATGTTACCTAGCCTGATAATGAAATGTTCGGAAACCAACCTACAAGCTCAGAGAACAAACCTTCGCCCTCATCCTACATCTGAGCTACAGAAATTTTTTGCATATGCTCTAGTGTTTTTGACTTTTTTTTTATTTTCTGTGACTGACTGTGGATTACATCCACCAAAGATGAGCTTCTGAACATCAGACAACTTTCTAGGAAAGTTTCTTCCCTTGTACCATCACTCTGCTGAACTCCTAATTCTCATAGTACTGTCTTATGTCTATTTATCCATGTTGTATGGCTATAGTATTATTATTATCCTTCCCATCTTCTTTACTATCCATTTTATTGGCATCATTATAATGATTATTATTACTCCATTGCTTTGTATGTACACTCAGAGCTTTTGCACTGGGGACAAATTCCTTGTGTGCCTAATCATATTTGGATTCTATTCTATTCTATTCTATTCTATTCTATTCTATTCTATTCTATTCTATTCTATTCTATTCTATTCCATTCCATTCCATTCCATTCCATTCTGTCAGTAGCAAGCCTTCTGGTTAATAATGCTCAGATTTCTCTTAGCTATTTTATTTTTTAAGCTCAGCCTTCTACTTTCCCCAATTTGGAAGTGTTATATAAATAATAGCTTTTTATATTTCTGCCAAGTGTTGGCTTTCTTGAACTTTGTTCATACATATGTACATGAAGATTCCAATTCAGAGACTGAGTTCAGTATTAATATCCAGGGTACTTGGAGTTACAGCATAGATTTGTTATCATTATACTTAGAAAGGTTTTCTGTTTCTTGCACATGAAACGCTGATGGACAACATGGTTTCAATGTACATAAATCCTTCATTACGACGTGGTTATGAGATAAGATTTTTGCTCTGTGTGTTGTATTGTTTTGTTGAATCAAATAAGATTGTACATATACATTACTTTTTATTACTTAAAAAATGTTGCCAGCTTTGTTTCACTGGGCCTATTTCCACTTGAACTAATGACATAGGAATTAACATTATAGCAAATGGCCCAAAGAGGGGATTGGCAAATACTGAGTACACAGAGGGGAAGAAGACATTTGAAAATCAAGAACAACTGATCTGGATCAAACCAGAAAAACCATCTGGTTAAGCAATGAGCATCAAATAATACCCAAAACAGTTCTCCAGCAACTGCTATCGAGAGATATACAAATCTCACACCAGTGGTATTGACTGTTTCTTCTAAGATTCAACATTTTTGAATACCATTTTCTTTCTTTTCTTCTTTCATTTTACAAGCAATTTTTCCTCAGTGTAACATCATTTGGACATTTGAGGGTTTGGCAAGGCCTAATCCCTAACAATTCAGCCAAGATTTCATAGCAACATTGCTGGCATAAATGTGTGTAACATAAATAGCTTTAAAAAAAGAACTTTTTTTTCTTTTAAAGATTGCAGTTTTGATAGTTGAGGCAAAGATAGACAGCTGGCCATGCTAGATCACTCTTCAAAAGGCTGAATTTTTCTTTAGTGATTTGAGGCTTCGCTGATGGGAGTTATTATGTAATACTTCAGGATAACATTTGAAGAGCTTGTTCTCTCTTGATACAGATCTGAAGAGAGGTATTTATGGGTTATGTTTCAACTTTTAAATGATGTGAAGTTATATTGCATTTATTATTTACAGGAATGAAATCTGAGTTGCTGTTAAATGCAAGTTTTTTTTTAAATAGCAGAACTTACTAGCGTTGAATATGTTCAAGGAAACATAAGGTCTCAGAAGTTTTTTAGGAAGGTTTTTTTTATCAAATGTAGAGACTTCCTTTTAAATTGCTGCCAGCAAACTATTTATGTAAGACTGTTATGTGTGGAAGCTGCTATGGGCACAATAGTTTTTGCCCTATATTTGGTTTCTAAAAAATGTATAATTTTTTGCTTTTTAAAAAATGGCTGTTCTTTTTTCATCTGTATTCCCAATGTACTGCTGCTGGTGATATAAGTGGCTTCTTTGATCCATCACTATAGACTTGGCTTGCCCAACATACTAAACAAGAATGTGATTTATTTAATTTTGATATACCTAGTTTTATAAACCATGTTTTTTTGCTTTAATGTCTAATGTAAAATTGAGATTTGACTGATTTTTTAGTAATGATTAAGAAAACTGTGACTTAGTTCGACAGAAGAATTAAGTCATAGTTATGAATATAAATGATGCATAGTCATAGTTATGAATATAAATGATGCATATATATATATATACATATATATATATACATATATATATATATTCTGCCTACATATAATTCTTGCAACAAATCATTGTGTAAGTCAACAATAACATGCCTCTCCCCAGTTACATCACTTGGTGAGAATAGAAGACAGGTTGGGATCCTCTGCCTTTATTTCAGGTTACATCCTATTTAAATTTTCATTCCAATATTGAAAGTGCCATTAATTGTAAAAATGGTGAACTGAAATAAATCAGTCTCCTCAGTTGTGCACTGTGTGAAACAGCAAGCAGCTTTCGTTGAAATGTGGAAGTCATAGTTTCTTAATTCCTCCTGTCTTTATTAGAAAAGGAGGAGAGCAAAAGAACCTATACTCATTTCCATTATTACAAGCCATGGTCCTTTAGAAAATCACCACTCTGTAAGTGTACATTATTTCAGTAATGCTACCATCTTCAGAATGACATCTATGTAAAGGTTAAGAGATATATAGAAAAGTTATAATTCAACAGAAAGACAGAATTAAATGAATTAATTAATTGAATTAATTCCAATGGTACACCAAAGCACTAAATATTGTATGTTAATTTTGTTTTTCTTGTAATAATTAGGATTGGGCAAAATATCCTGAAAACATTTTAGTATTCACCCTTCCTCAGGCTTGTTCACCTCAGTGTTCTTCAAACTGATTCACCATTATTACTCATTCTAATCTCTGCTCAGTATTATTATTTTTTCCTGATTTGAACTTATTTTTTCGGGAATGATCTTTCTATTGCCATGTTATCAACAAGATATCCAGACATAGCTGAAGACAAATGAAGCCCATTTAGAATGAGGGCAGTGCTTCCCAGACAACAGTGAAAGTGACTAATACTTGCAAAGGTTCATCGCGTCATTTTAAACAAAAAGAGGATTTAACTTTTGATATTCTGTATTTGAATAATTGAATTGAAATTGAAATTGAAATCCAGTGATATATCTGAAAGTATGAGAAATTAAATCTACTTTTCTTAACTGCTGGGTGTTAAGTTTCACAATGAAAATCCTGCTGGATTTTCTTGCCAAACAAATTTATTCAGTATCTTGTAAATATGTTCAAAATGATGTGATAACAAATATGGGATGACCTCTCAAAATATAAATCAACTTGCATTAATGTATTAAACTTAATCATATTTATTTTACCCCAAATATGAAAGGGAATTCTAAACCATCTGTGTAGATATTCTTTCATCTGCGCCAAAACAGAGTAAGTTTAATCTTACCAGTTGAGAAGAGTTTCTGAAAATGCTTATGCCAAGAGAAATTAACTATTTATTTTATATTCTGAACCCTGAGTACAATTGTTACTGTGATTGCTGGCATCAAATCTGGTTTACTTCAGGAGTAGCAGGACAGGATCCCAACATATGTTAATATGATAAGATTGGGAATAGTTTATTACTGTAAACTGAAGGATAAATTGTATGATAAACATTTTGCTCAATTATTAACCTAACCATATTTGGAAACTGCAAAAAGAAAGATTCAGGCTTTGGCTTTAATCTTAAAATTACTGCATCCAACCACACTGATTTGAAAAAAAAAACAATTTGTAAGTAAGATTACAATGTAGTGAGGTGGGAGATCAACCGTAATATTGCCTCCTTGCTGCCAAAAGAGGTAGAGCTGGCAGATCTAACTATCTGGCAATCATTATGACAATAGATATTTAAATAATAGCCCTAACCTTGGAGAGGACAACAAAACATTGGCTTTGTCAACAAGTAGGTAAGGTAAAGATGTAGAATATCTTTCATCACTGGCTGAGATTTATAATTGACTGATGCCCCCATCACTTTTTTAATATTTTGATTTTTTTCCCTTATGGGTTCATTATATCAAAGAAATACTGCCAATTAATCTAGAGAGCATTTATGTATAAAACTGTGGTGTGGATGCCGGCTAAGAAATCCCCTTTGATTTGTGAAAATGATTATTACTGGATAGGTAAAACACCGAGTCCAAATAACCTCTGGAAAAGGTCTGCAGTAATTACTATGGTACAGATATAATAATTATGCAACTATATAAACAAGGTTAGTGGCCTAGCTTAATGATCTAACTTTTATGTTCTTTAGAATTCAACTCATATCTTCCTGTCTAAAGTAAGATTGAACATTTCTCAAGGATTCTATTTCCCAGCAGATTCACAGCCTCTATCCCACATTGTTCAAAAGGCTTGATTTTGTCTAGAGAGAGTTTTCAGGGACTCTAAGGAGCTGTGTAGGAAAAAGGAAATGCCAAATCTTCCTTTTATATTTCTTTAAGCTGTCTCGGTATTAAAGCCCATATTTACCAGTTTCTTAAAAAACTTATAATGAAGTTTTTTCCTGCAAACTCCATCTTAAGAGAACAAATGTATTTCATACATTATGAATATTTATGAGTAATGCTTGCTTGTTTTATGCATGGAGAAGAGTAGCTATTTGTAGAAGCTTTTGTTAAAAACAAAAGAAAGCCAAATGCTGTTGGATGAAATTCACCTGTAAAATCTGCTTGTATTATTTCTGTTTGAAATAGAACTTGAATGAGTTCAAGGAGGAAAACAAAAGAATGTTGTACGTATCCAAGTGATTCCCTACTATGGTCTTAAAAACAAAAAGGAATTTATTCCTATTTATTTGTATGTTTCTAGAGCACAATCCACCCACTTTTCTTGATTTTGAAGAGAATGTTAAGTATATGGTTAAGTCTTATATTATGGACTGGAATTCATTGGTCTTTGAGTTGTACCTTTAGCATTCTATTTTAAGGGGATAATGTAAACAAGAATAATTGAAAACAAATACTGCATATACAAAGTGACCAAATTAAAAAAAAAAACATTTACAACCCTTAAAACCCCACCATCTGGCATATTCAAAATTATTTGATGAGGAGGACACAAATAGTGTAGAAGCTTAAGATATATGTTTAGTATAGGAGATGGAACAAGGATTATTTAACCAAGTAGGAGTGCAAAAATTAGCTGAAATGTGTAAGCGTAATGTCAGGCTCACTGATATTGCACAGAATACAAAAAAAGAAGCAAAAGAAAGAAGAAGATAATTAAAGAAGGAATATGTTCACTATTTAGGAAAGATGGTGAAATCTTAACAACTGAAAAAAAAGTGGTACTACTTAATTCTCATTTTTTTATTTCATCTTATCCCAAAAAGGGAATTTTGTTCAACTTTGGAGAACCAAAAATGATGATCTAAAGAAAGATTTGCAATCAAGTTAAGTAAGGAGAAAATGAGATGAAACTTAATTTCATTAAAGTAAATTCAGGTCTCATTTATATACACATTGCTATAAAGAGGTTGCAGATGTTATCTTAGAACCACTGCCTATAACCTTTAAGAAATCTTGGAGAATACATCTAAAAAGGGAGGGAGGGAAATCAGAAATTATCTGGTCAACCAGTTGGGGAAAAGACCTATATTGCAACATGTTTCAAAATGTGCCCATCATCCACAGATTCCTGAATTCTATAATGTCATCCAGTACTGCTCAGTACTTACTACTACCTGGTAAGGATTTTCCTGGATTCATGTAGGTCTCCTTTCTGAGAATCAGAACATTAACCAGATTTCCCTCCAAGACAATGGGTGACAAAGTTAATATAACAGGCTGTGCTAATAGAAGTATAATATGCAAGTCAAAGGAAACAATGGTTTCACTTTAATCTACCTTGGGCTACAAGAGAAATTTGGTCGATCATTTATCAAGTCTCAAACTTTTATCATAATTTGGTATGCACATGAGGAAGTAAAACTTTCAGATTTGGGGGTTTTGTAAAAAAAAGTGTGTAAACTAGGAAAACAGGACACAAATATAAAAGTTGATATGCAACAAAATGGTTACAATTATAGAAGATGATACAGTTAAAGTGCTACTTGAACTTTGTATGCACATATGGAAAACACAGCAGTGGCTGAAAATACTATTTTATATTGCAAAATAACAAATAAACAATCCTGTTAAGTGCAACTCTTTGGTTAATTGAGCAATTGTTATTTCATATAGTAGTAAGACTGCTTAAAATTTTACAAACCAGACTTCAATAATATATGAATCTGCATCCAGGTGTACAAGCTGGATTCAGAAGAGGTCATATTGGTATCATCCCAAAAAGTCAAAGGGGTCCAAAAAAGCATCTATATTTGTGTTAGTTATTATAGAAAAGCTTTTGATTATGTTGACCACAACAAATTGTTGATAGTTCTTAAAAATGCAGGTGTACATAATTATCTCATTTATCTATTCAGTAATTTCTATGATAAGCAGGAGGCAACTGAATATGGAACAAATAAAAGGCTAGAATTGAAAAAGGATACGTTCTTTTTGTATTTAACTTAAATGCAGAAAATATAAGTAAAAAGTCGAGTTCTTGCAGTTTCCTCGGCAACATTTTTGGAAATGGCCATTGCCTTCTTCCTAAGCAACAGCAATAGCACTTAGACTTCTATACCATTTCTCAGTGCTTTACAGCCCTCCCTAAGGCGTTTACAGAGTCAGGATATTGCCCCCAACAATCTGGGTCCTTATTTTACCGACCTTGGAAGGATGAAAGGCTGAGTCAACCTTGAGCAGGTCAGAATCAAACAGCTGGCAGTCAGCAGAATTAGCCTGCAATACTGCATTCTAACCACTGTGCCACCACAGCTTTTCTAAGGCTGAGAGAGTATGAAGGGCTCAAAGTCATTGAACTATCTTCATGCCTAAGGCAGGACTCAATCTTGCAATTTCCTACTTTCCTACTTTCTACCCTGCATTTAACTACTACACCAAAAAGGTTTTCTCTCTACAGAATACATCATGAAATTGGAATTATAATTGCTGAAAGAAATAGCCTCAGATATGCTGATGATACCACTTTGAAGGCTGACAGCAATAAAGCCTTGAGGAATCTCACATTGAAGGTGGAAGAAGAGAGTACAAAAGACAATATGCTACCTGTGTATTAAAATAGTACCTCTGTACTAAGAAACTGTGTACTCAGGTTATGGAAAGAGACTGCAAATGAGGGGATCTAACATTCACAATAATAGTGACTGTAACCAGAAATGAAGGATCCCCTATTACTTGGGAGAAAGACTATGGCAATTCTAGACAGAATATTAAACTACACTGCTCACTGGAAACATTACTAAAGATCCAAATGCTGTAATATTTGGGTATCTAATGTGAAAGTAAGAATCACCAGAGAAGACCTTATGATTGAAGAAATCAACAGTAGTTGAAATGAACTGACAAGAGACAAGATAGCTAGATGCTATCACTGATGATACAAGCATAGGCTTATAAGAACTCAAAGAAGTATCTAGAGATGGACAAATCTTGTGAAATTATCGCCATTGGTTCACATAGAGTTGGAATGAGGGAATATCAAATTCTATCAGTCCCATACTTTCTCTGATGTATTGAAACAGGCTGAAAACAACATATTTTGCTGAACATAGTATGATTTATTTATTTTTTAAAAAAATTCTGAAGCTTTTTTTGCCAGTGTTGTTCACACTCTCTGTATTGTTTTGTTTTGTTGGTCTGATAGAGTTAATATTTTACATAGGTTTGCCCTTACATGTCAGGGATTAAACAGCCCCACATCAGTTTAGCACCTGTTATATGCACTATTGCACCCTTGGCTTATTTAACTGTTGGCAGTGGGAACATGCCTGTTTTAAGCTGGCTGCTGTATTACAGTAGAGTGATTAAATTGTCAGGTCTCTCAGGGAGACTTATCCAGATGTCAAGCAATGCTGTGGGTTGTGTGTACATCAACTAAACTACAGCAAGGAGACTGCTATGTTGCATTAAGCAGACTAATTGACAATGCCTGGTAGAATTTGTTGGAATTAATAGCCTACATGGATATTGCATCTGTAATATGTGATTTTTCTTATAATTTGAATATCTTTGAAACATTACACCTAAATGTACGGTTTTAAAACTGTTTTTTTTTAATCAGGCAAGAAGATCTTAGACTCAGAATCCATTACTAGCAATGTAATGACTTGATGTGTCTTTTGTGAGGCATTGCATGTCTTACATTATTTTAAAATTCAACTATTGAACTTTATTGAAATTTGTCCTTACTAGGGCTGTGTTCCTTTTCTTCTTAGGTTAAGAGAAAGTTTCTGAATGGTTGTAAGTTGCTAGAGGAAGGAGAATTTATAACCAGTTCTGCCGGACTTGGGCTCCTTGACCTCTGCTCTCTTAGAAACATGAATTTTCACAGTCAGATTTATGCTGTGAATTAGGATCATCAGGTAATGAAACATCTGCAAGAAAACAAGCAAGTTCAGAGAGCACCAAGGACCCCTCATGTCAACCCTGAGCTACAAATATTCTCCTTTATTAATTAGGATCAGACTATAAACCTCCAACTTGAATTTAAAAAGCAAGCTTAATGGGTGAAGATGATCTGACCTCATGTCCACACATAGGTCTGACCAACTTAAATAACCACAATGTTGTCTCAGTTGCCGCCTGTTTTCAATTTGACTAAAGACTAACTGGCTGAATCTTATTTCTGACCTGTTCTCAAGACTAAAAGTCTCCTTGCACATGCTGATTAGTGGAACATCTTGGAATAAGTGATATTTTTCCCCCATGTGAAGCAATATATTAATATGGTTACTAAATACATTGATTAACATTCTCGTTATTCTCTTATAGGCAATATGGAAAGGTAGCTATATCTACTTGGACCTTTGATGTTGTATGGGGAGTCCATAATATCTTGCTGAGTCTGCGTCTGTTGGTGTCATTTTCCAACATTCATTTTCCGTTATACAGTTGATTTGTTTGAATTGGCTGAGATAAGCATTCAGTTATATCATCATTGTTCTCATCTCCGGTGTCTTTGCTGGTCTATATGCTGAGGAAACATTGAGCAGGGTGAAAACCTTCATTTCATAATCTGTGTGATTCATTACTACTGTTAAGCGGCCTTTATCTGCCAGTGAAATAATAATATCCTGATCTTGTTTGAGGGCTTTCAAGCTGCACTGCTCCGTTGGGCTAAGCATATTGTTTTGCTTATGTACAACCAGCATTGCCGATACCTTTTGTCTGATAGCATGTTTTTCTGGCTCTTCTATCTCTACTCTGTTGAATATGAATTCTAAAGCTGATATGAGTTCTCTTGGTGTTGTATCTCATGTGTTAACCCCCTCATCATGTTCAAGTATTCGTAATTCCTGCTGCCTTAAATTCTTGTTTGATAAATTATGGCCCATGCTCACATAGGTTTTGGAGCATGGTTTTAATTTTTGAATTGTATCCTCAAACTGTTTCCATTTTCATGCCTGCCTTTCTTTTGCAAGAGTCCTAATAACATTTTCTAGGTGGGTGGCTAGTTCTTCTTTAAGCTGTGATGGAGAATGCCCCTTATGTATATTGATAACTACTTTACACTTGCTCAAACTTAGATGGCAGTCATCAATTAAGACGTCTAACATACTTTTGCTGAATGCTTTTGCTGTACGTCTGCCCATCTCTGAGCTGACCAGTAGTCAGTATTGTAGGCTGTGTGGAATGACTCCTTCCTGAGTGCATCAGTGCAGAAAGTGTAATTGTAAGTGAACACCTCGTATGTTGTGCTTTCTTTAACGAATTTTAATGCCATGAGTGAGGGTTTATAGTACACAATCCTGAAATCTGAGATTAAAAAAACCTCCAACCTTTCTTTATTAGAGAGTTCAACATTTCTTCAACATTTTTTATTTTTCTCAGAATGTTTGTGCAATGGACTAGGGGTCTGTTTATGTCATAAGCGTGTAACAGAACTGTCTGTTGCTTGCTTGTATTGAGATATACTCTTTCTCTCTCAGCCTTAGCTTAATGGTATGTAAGAAAGATCTTGAAAGACAGGGCAAAGAGATGCTGCCTAGGGAACAGTCAGATAAGAGAGGGCTTAGCCTGCAGTTGCATAATTGGTGACAAAGAACCTCAGAAAGGACCTCCCTAGCTTCTTAGGTTGTAAAGGAGAAGAGAGATTTTGTACTTTCAGATCTGCAAGATTCTGTAAATATAGCTTTACAAAATAAAGTAGAATCAGCTCATCTTGTCATATTCTTGTCTGGTCTACACTTAGCATAATCTCTTACAAGTTGATTAATGTAGAACCAGTACGGTGCAGTACTGTATTTGGAGCAGGGAGTCCCAGGTACAAGTCCATCTTTAGCCTTGGAAGTTTATCAGATGATTTAATCCAGACTCTCACTCAACCCAATTTATCTCAAGGTTTATTGCTGTGGGAAAAATAGTAGGAAGGAAAACTGTCAAGTACAGTGTTCTGTACACTGCTTCAGACAGGAAGGCGGTGCAGAGAATGGTGAGAATGGCCAAAAAGATCATTGGCAGTTCCCTCCCTCCCATCCAGGACATAGCACAGAAGCGCTGCTTGAGCAGGGTCCGTAAGATTATCTGGGACACTACATATCATCTTCACGACCTGTTTTCCTTGTTACCTTCTGGGAGGAGGCTTCGTGGTATCCGAAGCAGAATATCCAGATTCAGCCAGTTTCATTCCATACAGCATTAACCTTGCGAACTGTCAAGCTTCCTCCTTCCGTTATATATTCAAGATGGACAATATTTAATATTTATTTGCTACGTATATGTAGGGATGTGGGTCTATACATATGTTTTTCATAGTATGTTTAGGTGTGTGTCATGTGTGTGTTTCACTCTGAGAGCGGGCAACTAAATTTCATTTTTGATGTGTGCCATTTTGCTCACAGTATAAAAATGACAATAAAGATTATCTTATCTTATCTTAAATCAGGAGTCCAGGCAGTTCAAATGACTATAGATTATTGTAGGCTAATGCTCTCTACAAGAATCTGAGCTACTAACACTCAAAGCAAATTAGCAGTAGGCAAGATTTAATGGAATTCAAGGTGAGTGGGACTTAGATCTCTTGTAGACATGAAGAGACTTGAGACTGATGACACGTTTGACTCCACCCTTGGGCTCAGCCTGGTCTTCCCTTACAACTGCCTATGCTTGCTTGAATGAATGAAAGGCGGGTATAAATCTAATAAGTAACCACTCAAAGTTGGTTCTGTTTGGAGCATCCTATTAAATATTTTTTTGTTAATTAAGTGGTCAATTTAACTTCATCTGCATTTTAAATTATGTGGTTTTGGCACATATTTGGTATGCATTTTATATGTAGCGAATTATGTCGTTATGTAGGGGGGAAAAGTGACATAAATAAAGAAAAACAGGCCAACTCAGAAAAAAGGAGCCTAGTAAAATTATTCTCACCTCTGTTTTACCAGTAGTAATTAGTTACTTATTGGCAACATGAGAGGCAGCATCTCTTCTTACCCTTTTTAGACTACACATGTACATTGTAAAACTGCCAAATTGTCACATAACTCAAGGCAGCATACAGAAAAGCTGAAAGTGTAATAAAATAATAACAAAGAGCCGCTATGGAATACAAAGTTTGAAGGTTACAGCATTGTAGTAAATTCACAAAATCCCTAACTCTGGGCTTCCTAGAAATGGTAAGTGTGAATGGCTTTCCTGAAGAGAACAGGTCAAGGCCATGCAGACCTTGGTGCCAAAGGGCAGAAATGGGAAATTACTGGATGCTGGTCTATAAAGCCCCAAATGTTTTGGGATTAGACTATTTGAAATATCTAGAATAATCAGGTGTATTAATTTACAGAAGAGCAGCTATTTTGGAAGGCTTGATCAATGCCCAATCCTAATCTGGTTTAAAGATGTTTTTCTTCATAGCTGTACATCTTATATTTCCAGATATGTATAGAATAGAAGACAAGACTGAGCTGAAGACTCTCAGGCACAACCTGGATAAACTAGAAGCTTAAAAAATAAATTATACGCATTGGATTTGGCTACTGCAGTGCAATATATATATTGCCTTCCCTCCCTGACACAGCTGACAAAGTGAGAAAGAGCCTGTGGCCTAGAGGTTAACACAGCTGCTTAACATACAGGCAGCCCAGGTTCGAATCTCAGAAGGGTATGTTTGGCTGATGAGAGCTAAAAAGCTCGAAATAGCTATTCCATTCTCCCTTAATTCTTTGTTAGCAATCCAAATTATGTGTGTGTGTGTGTGTGTGTGTGTGTGTGTGTGTGTGTGTGTGTGTGTGTAGGTCTGTGCTTCAAACTTTAAGCTCGGGGCTTTTTCCTCCTATCTTTCTAAGTTAATGAATACTTGGCTAGTCGTTTATAGGCTTGAGTGGCAGCTGACAAATGTAATATAACATTTCTCTCTAGCTAGGGAATTGCTGGTTCCTGCTTCAACAGTCTCACCTTTTTCAAAAGGTAACAAACTATGTGAGGTGAGAGAGATAAAGGTATGACCCCATTTATTCAATGGATTGTAGACCTGATTTCATTTGCTCCTTATGAGCAAATTGTCAAAAGATGTAGATTTTATATGGATAAATATAATAAAATATAGGATTCATTTTTACAAAATGCAGTGGGTTAAAAACATTGTTAAATAGGAAGGGATATTTTCTTAAAGCGTTTGCTGAAATTAAGCTGTATTATGTCTTCTGTATTCTACAATTTATTAAGGAAATTATCTGCTCCCAAAAATTGAAATAGGGTTTGGCAAGACAATCTCCTGGAAAGTTCATGTTGACATTTGATAATTTCTGCCTTGTTCTCAGGTATTTGCTTATTAGTTTCTATAGTCTCTGGATTATTTTTCAGATGCCTATGTCAGACTGACTGACCTGTAACACACTGGATCGCCCCCTTTCTCCTTTCATGATGATAGAGACGAAATAGGGTTCAGATAATTATTTCAGTGCCTTAGGATGCAGTTTGTCTGGCTTCGATACTATCCTTCATTTACCTTCCCATAATCTCCTGAAGGAACTTGAAGGAACTTTCTCTCTAACAAGAGAGAAAATGAAGTAATATAGGAGTAAAATATCTCTGCTGTGCTTTGAGCAGCCGATCCTTTCCTTTTCTGTTTATTTTAAACATATCTGCAGAAGGCCTTTTTGCTGATCCTAGCATCCTTCTTCAACTTTGGCTGATTCTGAGCTTTGACTTTTTTGACACCATCTTGACAGTTCCAAGTTAACTGCATGTATTCCTCTTTGGTGGCCTGGCTGCTTATCATTATGCCACCAAATCATTCTGCCACCAAGGAGACTACAAAATAAAATACAATTGACACATTCACTCTAAAAGAAGAAAAATCAAATACAATAAAACATTTGTGATAGGGAAAGGAGGAAAGGAAATAGGCAATTTAAAAAAACTTAATCTAGAGCTTTCATAACAGCAGAGCTGCAAAAACTAACTCCCCCCCAAAAAAACCCCCAACAAAACAGAAACGATAAAAATTAAAAATCTAATAAAACGTGATATCAGAAGTTTTTTTCTGAAAGTATTTAACCTTCACTAATTTCTGGGAGGTCATTACTGGAAAGGATCGATCTGGCTTCTAGAGGGAAACTTCTCCAAAGGGTTTTTTGTTGTTGTTGCAATATTTGAAAAACAATCTTTTCTAGACTTTGCTTCCCATACCTCATCAGCATCTTACATCAGCATCTTCAAAGAGGATCCTTCAGATGGTTGATACTGATTGGAGTAGATGATCCTATAAGTACCTTTGAATTGTATCTAGAAATGTATTGCTAATGAATACAGGGTCTGCAAGTTGGGTATAATATGATCACAATGTATAGTGCCAGATAAGAATTGGCCATGCGTTTTGCACCAAGTATAGTTTCTGAGTGTAGAATGTTATTTGTTTGTTTTAAAAACATCAATTTTTATTGATACTTTGGCTTCCATTTTCCTCTACTATTTTCCTCCCTGGAATTGTTTGGAGTTTTGCTGCTATTATCTTCCTTTTATAATAGTAACTCTAATATTATCATTTCCATCCGTCCAGAGATCCTTTTCCCAACGGTTCGTTCTGTCATGGAATCCCATTAGATTTCTTTAATTAATTAATTAATTAATTTTTAAGTCAAAGATTCCACATATAGCTTTCATTTCCCTTAAAAACAAGGGTTCCAGTGGTGCAAGGTTATTTCCCTAAATAATCCTACCACTTCTCTTTCATAAATTAAGTCTTCCTCATTGGTTAATATCAGATCAAGAGTAGCTGATCCTCATTTTGCCTTTTTCCATTCTCTGAAGGGGAAAATTATCAGAAAGACAAACCAGGAATTATCTGGAAGGATCAATGTTTGGCAGTTTTAGTAGAGATCTTTAAAGATCTTTAGTAGAGATCTTAATGACATTTTGAATAATCTGCAAACTGCTTTTAGAAGGTTTGCCCTAATCTTCTTGTTTGGACAGTCAACAGTAGATCAGACAGTAGATAGTATTGCTTTTATTTGCTCCTCCTTTTATTGTAGTGCAACGTGTTCTCCACAGTATTGCCAAGTTAGTTCACTTTGATTTCTGAGCAGGAGTGCAATTCTTTTGCTCTATTGCTTATGTTCCTTTTGAGTAATGAGTTTTAGACATCTTTATCTGTATCTCTGCAAAAAGTGATTTGTAGAAAATGCTAGACTGACCTTGAAGAAAATGGCAAAAAGCAATGCGTCCATTTGTCAAATACTTAGTATCGGCTGATTGAAATCCAGAATATTGATTTTGTCAATAACTATACTCATAATAGTATGTCACAAAAACAATGGCTATATTCCTTCACTGTGGAAATAATAGAATTTCTGACTGCTAGTCAGGTGTATTTAGAGGAATTGTGTTCTCCCAAAGAAATGTGAACCACAGCAAAATATATTTTGATTTCATGAACAATCTAAACAAATAAGAATCCCCCCCCAAAAGAAAACCTACACTGCTGATAAATGTATAATGTTATTCAGGTCTCTTTGATATGTCTATCACTATGAAGACAAATTGCTCCGAGCTCCCTAAACACTGTGGCTAATGATGTAGGATATAATGTTGAAAGACAACCACATAACTTGTTCTGTACAATGTACTTTATTTTATGGGTTATTGCCTCTAGGGCAATTCAATATTATATTTCCATGTATGTTCCATTTTCACCACTGTTTTTCTCTTCTTTTTGGAGTCTATATTTTAGTTAGTATTTGGGGAGGGGGGGAAGTATCATTGCTTTTCAAAACTCTTTATCTGATCTTGAATTTAAGGCAATATTATGTTAGCCTTAATTGTTTTAAAGATTGTAACATCCTTAATAAATATTTATTAGTATTATTTGTTTGTTTAGCTCTTTTGCTAATCATAATGTAGCAGATTACAATTTTCTGAAATTCTGCTTTTTAATTTCTGTTCATATTTATAATAAAAAGAATATTAAACATAAATCATCTGAGCTTTATATTTTCAAATTATAGTTAACTTTCCTAAAGTAGTAGCCTTCTGTATATAGAACAGTTTTACTATATGTTCAAACCTGTTACTTAATAGTAGTTTCTTATATATATATTTGTATTAACAAAGCAGGAAAATAATTTACCATTGCCCTTGTAGTTTGACAGCTTGCACGCTGCAATTTTTTTCTGATCTTAGCAACTTCTAAGGAGATGTTCATTTTATCCAGTTTTTAAAAATCAGCATTTGAATTCAGCTACATAATCCTGTATCCTGACAAGGAAAGTACTTAGCAATATCCTCCTAGACTTGGAAAGCAGGATGCTTCCTGCTTTCATCAGAATGATGAATGTGTCCCACTACAAATCCAACCCAGTAGTACAGCACTGCTGTTGTTGTTCTTTCCTCCTCTACACCATGTTTCCCCAAAAATAAGCCTGGGTCTTATATTTTTGCTCCAAAAGACGCATTAGGGCTTATTTTCCAGTTCAGTCTTATTTTCGGGGAAATACGGAACTAAATGCATCCCTCTGACTGACAATCTTAATTGGGGCTTATTTTGGGGGTGGGGCTTATATTACGAGCATCCTGAAAAATCATGCTAGGGCTTATTTTCCAGTTGGGTCTTATTTTCAAGAAAACACGGTATTTCCCACCCAACCCCCCCATTGAAGAAATATCTGAAAGGAAAAAAATAAATGAGGAAATCATGGAAGTTTCCTGCATTGCATTGACTTTGCTTGAAGACAAAGGCCTTCTGAAGAGATTAACCTGATAAAAATCAACATAGCCTTCCGTGTAATTAGTAGCTACAATCTATCTATACTATTAATTAATATCTACACTAACTTCAGTGTTGAAGTTCTTATTTTATGTCCCGTGGTATAATAGACTAAAATTTTCTCACTTTTGCTGCGTGTATTATTGGATTGTAACCACCAAATATGACCTCAAGCTTTTTGTTTCTAGATTTCATTCCTAGTTTCCAAAATGTTCCAAGAGGTACCTACCCATGTTCAGCTAGGGACTGCCACTTCCGGAGACAGAAATGACTAAGAGTGGATGCCTAGAAAAAGCAGTGGCTAACAAGTTTTAATCAACCTGGTTTGAACACTGAAGTTCTGCTGGAAGACTTTGTGATTATTGTCACTGAAGGGATGAATGACAAAAATGAGTTTTAAAAATCCGGAGTTAATGAGATGAACTCTCCCAAATCTCTGCTCCAACCTCGTTTCCCCCCTCTTGTATATAAATGGCTTTCTGTGTTTCTGATAACGGGACTCTAGAACAGTGATGGTGAACATTTTGTGCTTGTTGTGTCAAAAGTTTGGAAAAATGACTAAATTGATTCTGCTGGTCAGTGGGTCACCCCACTTGCTCTGAACAAAAGAGAAACAATTCTTTACATATTAATTTATAATTCAACATATCCTTCTTTACATGAATGCAAAAGCTGATTTCACAACATCACTGATGGTGCAATCATTTTGGAAACTGCAGTTGCAGGTATCCTCTTGAAAATGATCTTCGCTGCACAAACAACCATTCTTGGAAGTCCACCTAATTGTACATCTGTTGTGCTCCTATTGCGTTTTGCAAGTTTGCTCTCTCTTTCATGTCACCACCAAACACAATTCTGAAGATGACAGATCCTCTCTGATACGGATGGTGAGAATTCCTTTCAAGTGGTGCAGGCTTGTATAGTTCTTGTATTTGTGTTCAGTCAGTTTCTTTGGAAACTCAAACAGGAAGAATAGCTGTTGTTGAGTGTTGGTGAATGCTGGTATGTTACCCAAAATGTTGTGTCATGTCACCATCACTGCTCCAGAAAGTCTCGGTGTTCAAGTAGCCTTATTTGAAAAACAAAAGAGAACTAAAGTAGAGGGAATGAGACTCACATAATCAAATCCATGTNTTTCCCCAAAATAAGACCGAGTCTTATATTAATTTTTGCTCCAAAAGACGCATTAGGGCTTATTTTCTGGTTAGGGCTTATATTTGGGGAAATACAGTACTAAATGTGTCTGCCTGGTTGACGATCGTAACTGGAGCTTATTTTGGGGGTGGGCTTATATTACAAGCATCCTGAAAAATCATGCTAGGGCTTATTTTCCAGTTGGGTCTTATTTTCAAGAAAACACGGTATTTCCCACCCAACCCCCCCATTGAAGAAATATCTGAAAGGAAAAAAATAAATGAGGAAATCATGGAAGTTTCCTGCATTGCATTGACTTTGCTTGAAGACAAAGGTCTTCTGAAGAGATTAACCTGATAAAAATCAACATAGCCTTTATTGGAAATGAGATTATTATATGAATAAACATAAGGCTGGCATACTTAAATATAATTTGAGCAGTTCTGAATTCCTCTTGAACTGAAACCTCAACTAATAATTTCCCATAGTAAACCTACTTTAGGTGGCATTAAGCATGTTAACAATTTCTGATAGAAATATAAATGATGACTGGTTTGTGCTTGCGTATGCCATGAGCTAACAAATACAGTATATTTACTATGAATCCTGTTTAAATATAACTGTTCACCAAACTGAGACAATAACGATAACTGAGTGTGTTTTAAGCATTTCTAAATCTCTTAGAGTGTTTTTTTTCTTGTGAGGGAGAAGAAGGGGATGGTCATTTGGCTTAAAAACTGACAACAATCTTAATACAATTTTCCTGTGCTTTCTGATTTCTGTTGAGAGAGGGAAAAAGATCCAAATTCAAATAAGACTGATAAATGGAATGGCCATCCAGTAATAACATGAGGAGGAAAGGCAATAAGCCTGAAGACCATAATCTCCATTTTACTGTAATTACTGGCAAGATGTTCTGCCAATTTTATTTTAAGCAACAGCCTTGACCTTGGTTAATTTTGTGCCAATAGAATCATGTAGAGCAAGATAATTTATTGCTCTACTTTAAAACAGAAATCATTTTTCTTCAGCATAGAAAAACGTATAAATCCTGCAATTTTTTTGTTATTAACTGGTGATTTCAAGTTAGAGGAACTTCAGTTTAATATATCAAAAGAGCAGGAAAGGTTAGAGTACCATATGTCCTGTTTTAGGAAACATAGCCATCTGTTGGAAGGACTGTCAAACTCTTATTTCAAGTTTTCAACATGGTTAAGAATGGAGTATTGGAGCTTCCAAGTTGCCCATTATCAGTTACTACTTCAACAAGCAGACTGAGCAATCTCACCAGTGAACATTGTCTTGTTTTTTTAATTTATATCCAGCCTCTCCTTAGAGAACCCAAAATGGCTCTTTACCATAGCAATCCTGGGCTGAGAGAAAGGACAGTTTGTCAAAATTCATTCGGTGAGTTCTGTGGTTGAGTGGGAAGTCCAAAGGTGTGCCTCAATCACAACACTCTATTGCTTTTCCCATTAGAATGTGATATATAATGTAACATGTACTTCTAACAAGATAAAATTTCCCCTGTCCAGTCCTGTCATGCCTGACTATAGGGAGCAGTATTCATCTCCATTTCTTAGCTGAGGGAGCCAGTGTTGTCCAAAGATGCTTTCGAGGTCGTGTGGTCAGCATGACTATACCCTGAGGTACACAGAATGCTGCTATCTTCCCACTGAAATAGTACCTATTTACCTACTCACATTTGTATGCTTTCGAACTGCTAGTTGGGCAGGAACTGGGGCAAGTAACAGGAGCTCACCCAGTTGCATGGTGCTTGGCTCTCAAATCCAGACTGTCAGACCCAGCTGACAAGGTCAGCATCTTTAATCACTGAATCTTCACACCCCCTTAAAAATTATACTTATTCTTTCTACATGTGCAATAGATGTGTGTAATATCTACACATTGGAATGCAGATTTTTTTAAAAAAATTGGAGTGCTGTATTTGCATTTTTTGGGGGAGGATGCACAGGTGGTTCTTCTAGCTGGTTTGTAAATAGGAGGAAAGGATTTGGATCTATGAATCACATTTGATTTCCTCATAAAGTTTATTTTTCCTTGTGCAAAGAATATGGTAACGTGTCCCCAATGTTCTGAGCAGATAGGTGTGTTTGAAATCTTAAGAGCAGGTGAGATGTCATAAGGGGCATCTTCCAATGGCGCTTTTCTCCCCTCCCCTCAAAATAGTGCTAGTATCGTCTTGAAAGTTGGTGAAGTTCTCATTTTCAGAAATTGTTGAGAAATGTCCTCTTTCCCTGTAAAAAGTAGGAGAAAATGACCACCTGTTTTTTCTTCCTATAGCTGCAGAGTAAATCTATGTGTGCCCTGCTTTTTCAAGTATTACCTAGAAGAGTTAAGGTCATTATGTGAACGACAGAGATAAGACCTGCCCCTGTTTTCTTACCTGTGGTGTTGCATAAGATTCAGAACAGGACTACAGGTATACAACAGTTTGAAAGGCCTCCTCAGTAAAGATGTCTGTGCAGTTTTAAGATGCAGTGTTGAGGGCCGAGATTATGACTGCCACTCACATTAAGGAGTTTAATAATTAAACTACTGTTTGAACTAAGTGATTGAACTTCTGTCTAGCCCTTTGCTAAAGGATTTAGTAGTTTAAATATGATTTGTTTCTTTGCTTGTAATCTTCAGATGATGGATAATGTTAAAGCCAACAACTGACCAAACTGATTTATAGCTAACATTTTAGCTCTTTGAGGAAGGGTGGAGTGTCAATGCCACAAACAGATGTATTTCTAATCTCTTAGAAATTTCCTCTGAATCTGCTTTTCCTCTTATTTTTCCCCCCTGGAAACATTGGGCTATTTATAGTACCTTTGATGGTCTTAAGCAGTTAGCTTCACATTACATATGATCAATATGTAATCGGTTTAATAATAATAATTACAGAAAGTAAATTGAAATCCATTTTATTTAATTAATGATTTCCATTACTTTGAGAAATAAAGTCAATGAGGCTCTTTTTTCTCCATATAAAAATTTTAGTAGTGCTGTTCTTTGGCTCTGGTATCCAGGGTACAGTTGATTTTCCATATATGGCTTTTTTACACTAAGATATGTTGAGTTTAATTATTTTTATTATGTGTAGAGAAAAGTGGTGAGAATATCAAATGATATCTGAAAAGCTGGTACCTTTAAGCTATATGGTTATTTTAGATATTGTTTTTAAATCAGTGTCATAAATTGTATTTACAGATAAATTCTTATTTGAAATTTGCTGTATAGATTTCAAGCCAAGTGCAAAAAATTACAACGTTTTATAAAAACCATAATAGTTAACGTATATCTAAATGTTAATAGACCCTCTGAAAAAGTTTTCAGGATAACCTCAACTTCAGTTGTTTGTATCACATAATTTTTCATGTATACCAACACAACAAATCAAATCATCAGTTCCGTGGTAAGAGAGAGAGAGAGAGAGAGAGAGAGAGAGAGAGAGAGAGAGAGAGAGAGCCCTTCCCTCCTCCCTCCCCCTTCCCCCTCTCTCCCTCCCCCCTCTCTCCCCAACTCACTTTACAGGTGGTTGTTGTGGGGAAAATAGGAGAAGGAATGAGTATTATATATGGTAGCCACCTGATTTATAAAAATAGTAAAAGAGATTTTTAAAAAAAAATCTAAAAAACAGTTCCATATAATTTGATATATTCTGTCCAATGGATTTTTTAACAGATAGCAATATTTTCACAGATAGCAAATTGCGGGCCTCTTTAGCGTGCCCATGTTGTAAGCATTAAGTGTTCAAATTCCAGGTTTTTATTTATTTGCTAATTTTATCTAAGAATTGTAATGACAAATATATCCATTATTCAAAATGGCTCTTTCAGTTGTTAGTAAAATTAAATAATTTTTAATCTTGACATAGGTTGTGTTTACCATTGTGCCTCCAGGGACTGTGTTGTGTTCCCTGGCTTAGGTATTGAAACTCAAATCATTTTTAGTGATAATAAAATCATTTGTACACTGGAAAAGATAGAGAAGTACTGCTCTAGTATCTTGGCCTGTTTAGCTACTTTTGAGAAAGGAAATACAAGCTATGATGTCTCAGTAGTTTGTATTTCGAGTGGTGTGTTAGAACCTTCTATGCACATACTCCATGCTGGTGAAGAGACTCACTACAAATAGAGTCTATGGAAACAGATAACAATTGATAAATCTATTTCCTAATACTTTACAGAAATATATGCAACTGCATTCTCTATACCTTCTTTTATAGTGAAACTGAAAATGGTCAGTATGATTTAAAACTAATGCCAGTCAGTTAAACAGGTGCAGGGAAGAGACTTGATATAAACAACATACTGTACATGATTTCCTGCATTTTGATTACGTTTCTTTATAGAATGAGCCATGGTCATCTGTATTCATATAAAATGTTTTGACTTGGTTCAGCTATAATATATTACTTCTTTTAGAAATGGATTTCATTTTATAGTGTTTACAGCAGTTTTATCAGTGTTATTGGTTCCTACATTTTGCCTGCTAGATATAAAATATGTACTGTAATGCTGCTATCTTCCATTTCCCTGTAAACAGTGCATTTTAGAATTGCCAAACATAAGTATTTATTTGGCTTTCCTTGCTCATTTATTTAACTTTAAGACAGACCCTTGAAGTTTTAGCTAATAAATCTGGAAAACTGTAACTACTTTTGAAAAGTACAAATCTCTGTAATGTATTAATGTTATAATTTATCCAGACTTTTGGTTAATTCCAATAATAGTTGTTGACTCTAGCAAACCTGTATCTGTCCTTTCCAAGGGATCAGATAGGGAATAACTTTGCTGTCTGAAATAAACTACTTGTTTAAATAGATTATTAATCTGCTGTATTTTACCTTGGTTCAAGACAAACTTCCAATATTGTTTAGAATACATAAATTTGCTGGTTATAATTGGTGAATTTTTGTTATATATGCAAAAAATAGGAATAGTAGATGTTTGTAATAATAGCTTATCAATGAATAATATAAAATCCATTTGTTGATGCTTGCATTTGTTGATTCAAGTGTACACTATAAATTTCATGCTTACTTTATTACAAAGAGTATTAAACAGGTAAAACTGCGGACTGGAGATATTTACACTAATGTGTACTACTGATCACCTTTTGAATTTGTTTTGTATTACTTTCTGAAGTATGATATACAGGTAGACCTTGACTTATAATTGTTCATTTAGTGACCATTCATAATTACAATGGCACTGAAAAAAGTGACTTACAACTGGTCTTCATACAACCATCTTAGCATCCTCATGGTCATGTGATCAAAATTTGGATGCTTGGCAACCAAAATATATTTACGATGGTTGCAGTGTCCTAAGGTCATGTGATCACCATTTGTGACCTTTTGAGGTGATAGCCAAGTAGCAACACTTAACCAATCTGATCTATACAAGGAAAATACAGTCAAACCTGGTTAATACTTGAATGAGAGATCACCAGAAAGAAACAGGACTAAAAGCTAGATCAGGTAGTCAAAAAAATAGCAATGACAAGCCACCTTGATATTGTTGCCAAGAAAAAAAAAACACACTTACTTACAAGGTTATTAGGTGATATTAATCAAGATCAAATTGAAGACAATAATAATAACAACAACAACGATAACAATAAAAGTAACAGTAATAGTAATAGTAGTAATAATAATAAAGTTGGAAGGGACCTTGGAGGTCATCTAGTCCAACCCCTGCTCAGGCAGGAAACCCTATACCATTTCAGACAAATGGCTGTCCAATCTCTTGTTAAAAACTTCCAGTGTTGGAGCATTCATAGCTTCTGGAGGCAGGTTGTTCCACTGATTAATTGTTCTAACTGTCAGGAAGTTTCTCCTTAGTTCTAGGTTTCTTCTCTATTTGGTTAGTTTCCATCTGTTGCTTCTTGTCCTGCCTTCAGGTGCTTTGGAGAATAGCTTGACTCCCTCTTCTTTGTGGCAGCCCCTGAGGTATTAGAACACTGCTATCATGTCACCCCCTCATCCTTCTCTTCATTAAACTAGACATACCCAATTCCAGCAACCGTTCCTTATATGTTTTATCCCCCAGTCCCCTAATCATCTTTGTTGCTCTTCTCTGCACTCTTTCTAGAGTCTCAACATCTTTTTTAAATTGTGGTGACCAAACTGGATGCAGTATTCCAAGTGTGGCCTTACCAAGGCATTGTAAAGTGGTATTAACATTTCACGTGATACATAGAGTCTGGTGTACTGTATGTAGTATACTGAATTTGTGTCTTCTTAATATCCTGTTTATCTGATTTGCTAAAAACTGGATTGGCAGTTACTCTAATATGGAAAGATGAAGACTATAAAATATTCTTCTGCCTCTCTTGATGGAAGAAGAAAAACATTCTTCTGCCAGATGTCTCAAATAATAGAGCAACTTTGTAGTTCTGAGTTTCTGTATAATCTGTTCTCTGCTTGTTTGCAAAGCAACTTGTAGGCTATATTTCATATATGGCTATATGGCTGTCTCCAACATCTCCTTTCCTGCGCTAAACATTTCCAGTGTCTAGGCTCATACAGTCATTCTTTTCTACAGTAAGGAAAGAATGGGAAGATGATAAGGAAAACTGTCTGGCTTTCCTGGACAGTGATGTGCTCATTAAGGAAGACAGAAGCCTTAACGTTGAAGTTTACAGAAAACCAACACACATTTTAATTTTAATTCTCACCACCCACTAGAATACAAATTGGGAGTGATTATAACTCTATTCCACCAGACTTAAAGTTTGCCTACCAGCAAAGAGGGAAAAGAAAAATAACTAAAACACATCAAGGAATCCCTCAGAACTTGTGGCTATGCTAACTGGGCCTTCATCAAATCCAAAAAAGTTCCAGCATGAGCTCTTCTACTACAGACAAGGAAAAGAGTAACAAATGAAGTAACATTGTCATTCAATATGTTGCTGGAATATCTGAAAAGCTCAGGAGATTTTCAACCAACATGACATACCTGAACATTTTAAGCCCAAGAATACATTAAAGCAGAAACTTGTCCACCCCAAGGATAAAACACCTAGACACAAACTGAGTAATGTGATATATGCAATACAATGCAGTGAGATGTGTCATGTCTGTACATTGGTGAAACAAAGCAAGCACATGGTACAATATAGGAGATCTAACCCATCAGGACAAGATTTAACAGTCCATCTGCATTTGAAAGACAAAAGTCACTCTTTTGAAAACAGCAAAGTCTACATTTTGGATAGAGAGGACCATTGGTTTGAAAGAGGGGTAAAAGAAGCCATTTATGTTAACATTGTGCAGCCCTCTCTCAACAGAGGAGGAGGGATAAGATACCACATATCCCCAATTTACATTGCAGTCCTTTTGGCTGTTCCAAAACGATTCCACATCTATGATTCAGATGACCCTGGGGTCACAGATAAAACCCCATGTAATCACAATGGCTCTCAGAGAGTGTTAAGACTAGCTGACTGCAAAGAAAACACAATCTTTCCATTTCCATTTCCCTCCTTCCCTCCCACCATCTCATCAGAACCCATCATTTCCCCTCCCACCAACTAATCTAAACTGTCAATAACTGTCCTTCCATCTCCCACAGCATCCAATACAACTGATGAAGCTTCCAGGATAGGAAGCAAAATGTCTTGTTTTTCCTCAAAAAATCAGTCCAACTGCCTTTTCAAAATAAAAACCACTTTTGATACAACTATGACCTGGATAACTGAGAATCTTCATGGACAGAGGTGTTTCTAATCTTGCAGGAGAACCCTGATTCATAACCTTAAATCAAGATTATCAGTCAACATCATTAATAATCATAATCAGCATTATGATCTGGTGTGGACATGACTTGACCATCAAAGAAGTCTACTTTTTTCCATAAATGACTTTTTTAATCCAATATGTATATGTGAATGTGCTTATAGTTGCCACATGGAAAACAGGAAAGCTTCAACTTATTTTTAAAAACTAGTAACCTCTTGAAAGTTCTGAGAAGTTCTGGGAAAATGTAATATTGCTATATCTGTTTCCACATTGACATTCTAGTTTTATTGGAATGTAACCACATCTCATTGTTTGGTTTGGAACATAGATGGTTTCTTTGTTAATTAAAACCTTCTCTGTATTATAATTTATGGGTGAATTGTATGTTGCACTCAGAGCTGTAAGGCAGTACAGAATTGGCAAAGCTATATTTCCCAGACTCAAAGCATCTCAGCTGACACTCTCATTGAAGGCTTTCTGGGAATAGGAAGGTCTTTAAAGATTAACCTAACATCAAATGCCTGTCTGCCAATATATAGCTATAGATGTATATCAGGCCTGTAACCAGGTTTCATGGTACACTGCATCTCATAATCAAAGAGACTTGACACAGATTCTTAAAACTTTGAGGACCATGAAAAACACGTAAAAATTCTGAAATGCTTATGGCTGTTTTTCTTTCTTTAACAAAGCATCTTGTAATAGCTTTCTTTATTTTCCCTTACAATGAATTGGTTACAATTTGAACAGGGTGTATGACTTGCATATGCCTCATCAGTGTGTGCCATAAGATTTGTTAAGGAAGTCTTAGGATCAGCATAATATTCAACCTCTTTCAACATTTGGTTTTAGCTGTAGTGAATGTTGAATACTCAATTTTTAGCTATATGATGAAGAAAAAGGTAATTGGGCAATCTAAGTTTTTTTCATTTAAAATCTCACATTATCTGTGAATTTTCATCCAAAAAAGACTTCTAGTAATTACTTTTTCCCCAATTTTTATAATGTGACATTTGACGGGATCTTCATGGATAGGGTACTTGTCTAGTGCAATTAAACACATTGAAATGCTGCAAATAATTATGTAATCTTGGACACATTGAAGATTGTCTTATAAGCGTTAAGAACTAGAGATGGAAATATAATCAAAAGCTGATATACCAGCATCCATGCTAAATAAAGCCTATTCATTATTCCAGCAATACATTCTTCTTATCATTTTTATAATGTATATGTTTATTATATTTTTACAACTGTTTTTTTTATTTTTAATTGTTTTATAACTAAATTAGAACATTCCCCCGGCACCTGGAGGAAACAGTCTATCTAGACCCGCTCCAGTCGGGCTTCAGGCCGGGATACAGCACGGAAACGGCATTGGTCACACTGGTAAATGATCTCTGGAGGGCCCGGGACAGGGGTCATTCCTCTGTCCTAGTTCTTTTGGACCTCTCAGCGGCTTTTGATACTGTGGACCACGGTATCATGCTGCGG
>NW_015386121.1:1227825-1235715 GCF_001527695.2 Protobothrops mucrosquamatus | reverse complement strand
CGGATCTTCCCTCCTTCCGCCGCGCCCTCAAGACATGGCTATTCCAGCTAGCGGGACTGGCCTAAGGGATATTTTAATTTGATTTTAATTCGATTTTAATTTGGTTTTTAACATAATTTTAAAAAGAAACGGCAAAAAATCAATATTTCATTTTAATTGTATTTTAAACTTAGTATTTTGTATGGTTTGTCTGTTTTTTTAACTTGCTGTAAGCCGCCCTGAGTCCGCCAGGAGAAGGGCGGGGTATAAATTTAATAAAACCTAAACCTAAACCTATTATCTCTCAGTAGTATAAGCTTCAGAGGTAGGTATGTTCAGTTTATAAGAGTTTATTGATAGAATAATGGATTGAAAAGTTTGCATACTTCTACAAGTTTCCTACGAAGCAGATTGTATTTGTTTATAGACCGGTTTTACACCCAATTTGTAGCATCTTCTTATAGAACCTAAATTAACATTTGATTCTTGTAGGATGTCATAGGGTCAGATAAATTTGTTTATAGGTCTAGATCTTGCTATACAGAACTAACAGTTGAAAATCCTTACCTGACTGCCACTTAATATTTGCATTGTTGTTGTTGCGAAGTCGTGTCCGAACCCATCACGACCCCATGGACAACGTTCCTCCAGGCCTTCCTGTCCTCTACCATCTTCTGGAGACCATTTAAGCTCACACCTACTGCTTCAGTGACTCCATCCAGCCACCTCATTCTCTGTCGTCCCCTTCTTCTATTGCCCTCAATCTTTCCCAGCATTAGGCTCTTCTCCAGTGAGTCCTTCCTATGTAATAGCTATATCTTAATAATTACACATAAGACTTGATATTTCATTTTTGTACTATAGCAAAAATGAATGTGAGGATTGTGGTTGTGTAGCTGTATGGTTGTGTGTGTGTATGTGTTACTGTCAAATTCTTTTTAAGCAGGCTGTTCTGTTTGTATTATATCAGTGTATTGTGAATGACTTAGTACCACTTTATCATGATGGAGTTTTTAAGAGAAATAATTTGTTTAAAATAGCACATCTAAAATGAAAGGTATTTTATTTCATAAGGTGTGTGATTTTCAGCCTTCTGAATACTGGCAATAATTCACATTATTCATCTTTTGAAAACCATCAGTCAAGACTTTGTTGCCATCATCTCACCCCCTATTACTTATCCAGTAAATCTTTCCTGCTATAAGTAACCAGAGGAGATGGTAATTAATCATTTCCAGAATATAATAGTAAAACCAACAAGTAATGAATAATATCTTTGAAATATTTTAAATAATAGCATCAGCTCTGCTTCACAAAGAAATCATCTTTTTAAAAAATCATGACTACTGTTGAGCAGGAAGTGATATTTTCTATCATGGGCACTTCATTTTTCAGCATGTATCCAAAATGCATTACTTTGAGAAGTAGTACAAAGTATTTGCAATAAAATTAAATTATTTGAGTGTATTAAACTAAGGAATAGTTTGTTCATAACACTTAGGAGAAAGTGAATGGCATTTTAGCAAGTATTTCATGAAGAATTTTCAAGATGGAAGGAAATTGGATTGTCTAATATGTACAAGAAAGTGTGGAATATAAAACCACTCACTGAGAGAGGTTTTTGTAAGCTGTGAGAGTGTTATCTCTCCTGGTGAAATTATTATTGCATTAAATCGTTAGGAAGCTCAGAGACTTCTCTCATTGTACTGTGAATTATTTTTAGTCCTAGTGTCTATGAAGAGTAGCAAAAAGGTATGAAATTTTTTTAACTGAGCTATTTCTCCTCAAAGTTAGTATTTTCTTAGTCCAATATCAATTTATAAGGCTCCAGTGAGTGTTAACAAAGCCAATGGAGGTACAATACATGTACTTTGTAACAACTTCAGTGCTCTCTGACCTTCTGTAGATGTTCTAAACCCCATTACCCACTTTTCTTTCTTCGATTCAGGTGAGGCCTCTTTGATAAATTCCACCAGTAAATCTTGGAAATGTAATTCTCCAGAGATGCCTGTATCCCAGAGTTCCTTCACTTTTGATCTAGTAATGCATGATGTACTTAGAGGAGAGCGATCACATAGCCACATCCATTGTCCCCACTGATGCATTTTCAGGAGAAGGGTGGAATATGGGTGGAGGTCAAAGTAAAGAAGGTTAGCTGGCTTAAGAGAGTAACCACAAAAGTGTTTAGGTTTATTCCATCATTAAACCAGGTTTGGTAAATTTTTGTAAAGTGCTGACACTTTTCACCAAATGCAGACTCAGAGTATTTGGTACATTTATGAGTTGTAGTTCACACAAGTTTGTGAAAGACTGTTCCAGTAAGTGTTACAGGAAGATAAAGTCAAACAGAAATTGGGAGCCACAGAAAAGCCAGAGATTCTATATTGTGTTGGTGACTCCATTACAGGCAATTACAGTTTAATATTTAGACTTGCTTTTCTTTTAACAAGAGGACTAGGTAATAAGCATAACCATCAAGTGCTTTTAAAATTGCTTTATAGGTTGCCGACATGCAAATTCTTTTGGGATCAAATAGTTCTGAAATGACTGGAAGGCATACAATTACAATTAGACGCAATTTATTTAATACAAATAGAAAAATAAAGTCCATTAACATATAGTACAGTTGAGTCTCGCAAGTTAAACTACCTGGAAGAAAAATGAATACTGTTAACTGAGTTGAGGCTAAATCACAATCCATTCCTTAACATTTGCTCTGTGCATGAGGGAGAGGAGGGAGTAAGATACCCCTAAATTTGTTGCTCCTCAGAAGTTTCAGATTATGCGGTATTTTTTCATAAGAAAGTTCACTGAGACACGGGAAAAAAAGATAGTATCTTTAACTGTTTTTTTTCATGCTGGAGTTGCTCTTGTTCTCTGGCTGGGAATTCTTGGTGCTAGTTTCCAAACATCTGGCATAAGGCAGGAAGGAAAGAAGCGTCCCCAGAATAACTGAACCCAGCCCATCTTGATTTATAGCTCATTTTGTTCTTGTTTTTTTTAAAGAAAACTTCATTAAAGAGTAGCATTATATGTTAAATTATGGGATGAAATGTACTTTTCCCCCCTTCAGTAGCCTTGTCGTCCAAATTAAGCATATTTAGCAGCCGGGAGCTTATCCTCAGATGTGTTGAGATATGGAAGCTCTTTGTACACTGACTCAAATTGAATTAAAGTTCTAAAAATTCAGGCATACTGCTAATATAAAAGATTAGCTAAAATTACATTTGCATCCACCTTTCATCTTTATGGACTACGTTGTTTCTTTTATTTTAAGCCCTTTTACAGTGCTTGGTTTTTGCAAAGCACGTTTGCAGTTAATATGCTTGTCATGGTGAAGTACGGGGCTTGCAGTTTATCAAACTGCTTGTTAATAAAAAAAAAATGCTTTAGCAGTCTTCATGATCTAAAAAGGGTGCTGCATCTGTTTCAAACGAGCCATGGGCAAACGTTCCTCTTTCAGAAGGACTTTTAGCTTTCTACACCTTACAAAGATCATAACGGAGATGATGATATCCCTATCTGAATTTGTCTTTGGTGCTGCTGTAGGGAACAGTATTTTTAGCGGCCATTTTATTCCATTAGTACATGGTACAAAAAAATTCTAGAAGGGAATTAATTCATCACAGTCACTGATCGGCAGGACCTCCATTCAGGACATTACTGTTGTAGAAAATGGAAGAAGAAGGTAATATTCATCCATGTATCCTTGCAACCCTCTAGGTTCATAGCTGAGCTAAGCAGTAAATCACTAACTTCCCAACACATTTCATATCTTGGCTTGTCTGGGAAGAAGATTCACTAAGATGGGTTGGATACATCAGATGTATTGAAACCAAGAATTATACTATTTACATAATGCTGGGGGGAAATGGAAAGATATAATGGACTTTATATTTTTGAGGGTTTAAACTCAAAGCTTCTTCCTCTTCCCCTTCTGAATCAATGAATATCTGACATAGGACTTGATGGTCTTAATCTCAGATAGTTGTGATTGTGGTTACCTACCATCCATCCCTACCCTGGAAATTGCTGGTTCTCATCTCATCAGCTTCAGCTTAGACCCATTGTGTCACCCCTGTGTTCTAAAAATACTCCAATTCTCCAGGGCAGGCTTTGAGCGGACAATGGAAAATTAGTGAAGATTATCACATCTACCATTCTGCTACTTAGATTAAAAACTCCCTATGTATAGAAAGGACCCCTCCATTTGTGGGAGGGAGACAATGGAGTTTGAATACAGTCCAGAATTCATAATAGGTATTTAACTCTATTCTTTGATTTAAAAAGAGGCTGAAAAGCTTTGCATTTTGAATGGATTCATAATACAGTTTCTTAAATAAATGTGTATTTCATGCGCCATTCCAGAAAACAAATCCTGTATTATTAAATTCAGCAGACTTCTTGTACTTAGTATATGGATGAAAAGTCATATAATTTAAACAAGTCACTATAAAGGTTGCTGTTCCTGAAACAGAAGACAAACTAAATTTTGTACATATATCAGAATCAGATTGCTGCATATCGGAGTGAACTGAGGAATTATATGCAGTAACTTCTGTATAGTTAATTCTTAAAACAATACATGTAAAAGAGAAAAGTTTATGTCAGAACCTTTTCCTTGCCATGTTCTCCCCCCAGCCCACCCCCACCCCGCCCCCGATAGGACATAGAGAGCATCCAAACAAGCAAAGTCTGCAACCTAAGTGATTCTGTCCTGGAGAAATGTGCTCCTTGTAGTTCAAGCCTGAAGATCTGATAATCTGTGATGAGAATTCAGAAGGTTACACTGACTGTGCTATCTGTTTGAACATTTGAGATCACCCACAGCTTTTGAATAATGCATATTCAGCCACTTTTGTTAAATGTAACTATTTGTTACCAGAAAACACATGTGCTGGGGGTTTGTTTCATACTTGTCCAATTTATGGAACCCCACCACCAAATTCTCAACAGATGTGCCCCAGTGCATTCATCTTTCATTCTTCAACCAACCCATACAATCCTATAAAGCTTTATATTCCCCAATGCAAGTGGTCTAACCTAACATTCTTTCCCAAGTGTAGTATGTCTGTTTTGGCATACGACTTCTAAGGCGTGAAATAGTAAAGTGAAATAAATAAATGTTATTTTTGTTTTACTTAGAAAGCAAGGAAAATACTTTGTTGAGATTATGGTTTATCTAGCTATAATCCTATGGTCACTTAATCTGGGAATAAACCCGATTGAAGTCAATGGTGTTTTTGAGTACACATGTATAGGGTTGAATTGTTAATTTGCATTGATATGGTTAGATTGGTTTATTCTGTCCCAATTCTAGATCTTGCTTCATTTTCATCTTTTGTTTGATTGTTCATATTTCAGCAGAACTGTCAACTCTCATTTTTTTTTGTTAGTGCAAGAAGGAAAGTGTCTAAGAATATGAAACCAGATTTACTAAAATAAGAACTAAATGTGCCTCAAGATATACTGAATTATTATAGTATTTCTTTGAAATATATTTAGTTAGTTTACTTATATAGGAACTTTTGACAAATAGACTTGTAAATATTTAATTTTGGAAAAATCTATTTTGAAAATCACTGTTAAGACTTTCTATTGAAAAATTTGAGTGAAAGCCAGGATCATGGCTTGAAACAATCTGTTATGTAGTGACTTTAAGGATTTTTCCTAACTTCAAATTGAATTTGGTTTTCCCAGTTTGCAATACTGGTGGTTTCTCCATCTTGAGCATATTCTAGTGCAGTGGTGGCGAACCTAAGGCACGGGTGCTAGAGGCGGCACTCAGAGCCCTCTCTGTGGGCACGCGCATCATCGCCCCAGTCCTAGGCCTTCAGCTGGGTTTTATAAAACCTTTTCACTTTAGGCCTCTGCTGCCATCTGCAAAAAAAAAAAAGGTTCAATCAATTTCAACTTCTCACGGGAAAAAAAGATCTTGCAAAGTTGGAATTGATTGATTGAACTTTTTAGTCCCACCCAGTCTGCTGTTACTACCGCAGCCACACCCACCCAATGGGCCACACCCACCCAATGGGCCACACCCACCCAATGGGCCACACCCACCCAATGGGCCACACCCACCCAATGGGCCACACCCACCCGGCACCCGACGATGCATAAGTGGGTTTTGGGTTGCAGTCTGGGCACTCGGTCTCTAAAAGGTTCGCCATCACTGTTCTAGTGGATCGATATAGGCCAGGTTCTTTGGCCATCTCAAATGCCCCTGAGATGCTTTCTATCTTAATGGAATTCAGAATTAAAACCATAATATATCTCTTTCCAAAGCTCAAGAATATCTTTAAAGGGGACATTTTTTGAATGTTTCAAATGTGATCTAAATCTTCAATAGTGCCCCATCAGTGGATACCTGTTCTTAAAAAGGTAAAATATTATGTATAAATCGCAGATCAAAGATTGCATTGGATTCTCCAAAGAATGTATTTGAAAGAATAGGCATAAGATTCTCTATAAAAGTTGGAGGTTGACTGGCCCAAACGATATGGTCATGTAATCATTTGGTATCTGTTTTGAACTGTGTGTCACGGTATGTAGGTAGATTTATGGGAAAACAGCTAAAAGAATTAAACTGAGAAATTGAAAAAAATATTCTGAATATAAGGAATGATTGTTGTAAATGTATGATCTATTTGTTTTGGAAAAGGCAGTATTTTCTACTAATCAAAGGATGCAATATGCAACAGAGATTTTGTGAAATTTTGTAATAATATTTTGTAATGATAGAGCCATGGTGGTGCAGTGGTTAGAATGCAGTATTGCAGGCTGAGTCTGCCCACTGCCAGGAGTTCGATCCTGATGGGGGTCAAGGTTGACTCAGCCTTCCATCTTTCCAAGGTCAGTAAAATGAGAACCCAGGTTGTTGGGGGCAATATGCTGACACTGTAAACCGCTTAGAGAGGGCTGTAAAGTACTATGAAGCAGTATACTGTATAAGTCTAAGTGCTATTGCTATTATATTAGAGTACATTTATTAGTAAACTAGTAATTATTGATTAGTGTACTATATAAAATAGATTTTCCCTTTATGGCTTATTTTTAATAAAGAATGTATGTATGTATGTATGTATGTATGTATATAAAATTTCAAGAGAAGGTGGTAGGTTCCACATGTAAATCTATAGGCTTGTATTGACATACTGTTTTATTACCGCTTCATGCAAAAGTGAATTAACTGTTTATATTTCCATTGCTTCTAAATAAGCATATTTATTAATAAAAATAAATCCTGTGTGCTCAACATAATAAGGACATGGATGGTAGCATATGTTCTTCTCCTAGGAAATGTGTGTGTGTGTGTGTGTGTGTGTTGAATTTCACTCTGCAAAGCGACTATAAAGTCCTTTATGTCTTCTTATCAGATAGAGATTTTGTAAGCCAATGAAAGATCTGAGCAGGGGAAGGAAGCAGCTGCACACTATCAATGGTTGCCAAAGTTTGGCAACAACCAAGGCCTTAAAGCCTAGATGTTTGGTTGATTGAATGGGCCTGAATGTTCCTGTTAAAATAAATAGTGAGGAAATTGAGATAATTTCTCAGTATAAACAGCAGCCGTGCACGTTTTCTTTGCTGCCATGGGCACCACCCAGTTATTAAGCTGCCAATATCCCGGCCCAGTTGCAGCAGTGGAAGAAAATATGAATGAGCAAAAGGTCATACAAGAGAAAGAACAAATACATTCTTAACAATGGTAATGGGATGGGATAGAGAGGGTCTGTGTCCATTAATATGTAGAATTTAGGCTTAACGAGAGGGAGAGAGCTCACTGGGATTCCTTCAGATCAGAGAGGGAAGATTAATACACTATAATTAGGAGATTAGTGTCTTCCTAAACCATCACTACTTTGGAAGTTTTTCTCCAAGCCCCCCCCCCCCCCCCCTTTTTTAGACTAAGCA
>NW_015386121.1:1212292-1227725 GCF_001527695.2 Protobothrops mucrosquamatus | reverse complement strand
TCAAGTGGGAAAGCTGTTTGGTTGAACAGAGCTCATAGCATCACTTTTATTTAAGCACTGGAAAAAAATAAATAATTATTTTAATTATTTTTGTAGTTTTGTTATGTTTGTTGTTTATTTGTTAAGGTTTACATTCAGCCTTTCTCCTAAGAGCAGCTCATGTGGAGATCTCCATTTATTTTAGCCCCATAACAGCAACTCTGAAAGTTTGATTGGAGTGGCTGGCCAACCTGAACCCCCCCCCCCCCGATTCTAGTCCAGCATCTTTATCACTACACACTCTCACTTTCTTTTCCATCTTCCATATGAATGATGATGACCAAAAAATGGGAAGAGAAACCTGTTTTTGTTTTGTTTGTTCTGTTTTAATCCCCCCACAAATTGTTGAATTTATCTTGATGTTTGGCGGTGGTTGTTGTTTTAACCTTTTTCTTATCGCATCCATTGCATTATGCTAGATTTTCTCAGCCTGACTAATCTTGTAATATCTGTTCCCCTTGCTATGTTGGTTTTTAATGTTTATTTAATTCTTCATCCTTTTCTAGCCAAAACACAAGGACTGTTCTGTTGAGCAAAAAAGCAAATACACTAGAGCAGTGATAGCCATCATTTTGCAGATAGATTCATTGCTCAGAGCAACTCGGATAAAAGCAGCGTTCATTTTCTCTGAGCAGAAAGCTCTGAATATTGACATCAATACACTTGCTGAGTCTTAAGAAGCATTCTTGATCTCTCCGATCCATCCAGCCTTCACTGTCACATTAGCCAGTTTTATTTTTCAGTCATTATTTTTCTTTTTTCTTTTTGTCTTTGATCATCTGCTGTACCTTCCCACAGGAAGAACCGAAGCTGAACTGCCTGTGAGCCATTTGCAATGCTTAATGAGTATCTTGTTCAGAGTTTAGCAGGGATTTTTGTTCGTGTTATCGGCCAACTTTGCCACTCATGTTTGTGGCTGCAAACAAAGTTTTTGCTCTCTAAGAACATGACTTTTAAAATGATTTTTAAAAAAATAATGACCTGCATCTCCCTTTTGCCCTCTTTTTCTTTTCAAATTAAGCTGTAAAAACTAACATTCTGTCAATAGAAACCGGTGTATGTTTACCTTGTCCATCAGCATCTCTAACCATCTATTCTGAGACTCCTCTCCCTCAATATCTGAAATATAGGTAAAAGCATTGCATGTTTTACAATATGTATTTATTATATATAATATATATTTATTATGCTATTTTAAGCATTGTAAATTGTGGTTGGTAATGGTAAACGTTTTCCTTGACCAGTCGTGTCCAACTCTAGGGGGCGGTGCTCATCTCCATCTCTTAGCTGAGGGAGCCAGCGTTGTCTGAAGATGCTTCTGTGGTCATACGGCCAGTATAACTATAATGCAGGGCTTTTCAACCTTTTCACCCATTGTACCACTTTTAGGATATGGCAACATCCGAGTACCACCAGTCGCCTAGCAAGGTGTCAAAAACTTGATGACCCCCCCCCAAAAAAGGAAAAAAGTGATAAAGTACAGGTAGTCCTTGACTTACAACAGTTCGCTTAGTGACTGTTCGAAGTTACAATGGAACTGAAAAAAGTACCCCCCAAGCCACAGCCGAGCAAGACACCTGCCTGTCCGCCCAGAGGCGCTTTCATTCCCCTCCCCCGCTACCACTTTTCTAGGATGGTCGTGTACCACCTGCCAGGTGCCAATGTACCACAGGTGGTACCCGTACCACTGGTTGAAAAGCCTTGCTATAATGGAATGCTGTTACCTTCCCACTGAAGTGGTATCTATTTATCTACTCACATTTGCATGCTCTTGAATTGCTAGGGGGGCAGGAGCTGGGGCAAGCTCACCCTGTCACACGGCACTTGGGTCTCAAACTCAGGCTTTCAGCTTACCAACTGACAAGTTCAGCAACTTTAACCACTGAGCCATTGTGCCCCTTAACTGCAATGATGCAAAGTCTTCTTTCATAAGTCACATGTGTCTTTTGTGTTGTTTTTTATCCTCCCGTCCCATCCAGCAGTTTTTGAATCCATGACTGAGGGAGGACCATATTTTCCCTCTCAGTTTCATCTCAGGTTACACTTCTTTATATAAAAACACCTTGGTGCCCTGTTTTGGAATCAGGTTTTTTTTTCGTGCCTCAGTCTATTCCGAACTATCCCCATACCCCTTTTGTTCTACCTTCTAAAACAGATAACTAAATTACACAGCCTGCCCTGTTGTTGTTGTTTAGCTATGTTAATTCAATCCATCAGCCATTTCCCTAGCCTACTCCATTTAGCATCTTCTGCACGGGGGCTCTCTTCTCTTCAGCTTTTCTGAGCTCTTCTGTGCTGACGATTTCTATCCTTACCCTGAGAAGAATCTTTGAAAATATTAAGAAATAATAGTTACGGAGAAGTGTTTGGTATTCAAGGGAGGGGTTTTTTTTTGCTTAACAAAGAATACTTCTCTGGCATTGCTCCAAATATAGCGCTTTGAACTTTGAAGTACTTATTAATTTCTATTACTGCTATTTTCTCTGTCGCTATTATTTAATTTTGTATTATTTCAATGTATACCTCAGAAGGCATGTGTATACCTCAAGGTATGTAGCAGTTGAACATGAGCAATTAAAATCCAAGAAAGATAGCTTTGTTTATTTATTTTAAAACTTTCTAAACTTCTTAGTCTTCAAATAATCCCTAAGCAGTGTAGAAAATGAAACAGGATAAAAAAAATGGTACAATAATTACAGTTTAGGTCTTTAATCTATAACAAGTCAAGAACACTGCTTGTGATGAAATACTAGAGTCATTCATGCTTATTGGCTGGGCTTACATGGCATTAAGCTCAAACCAAATCAACTATGTTATGCCTTAAGGCACAGGTGTCAAACTCGCCGCATCACATGATGTGTCACAACATGTTGTGACTTTTTTTTGCATTGCCGGAGCTGGGGTGGGCATGGCCTCCGCATGATGCAATCGGCCTGCAGGCCGGCAGTTTGATACCCCTGCCTTAAGGCAATGTGCAAACCTCCCAGCCACTGCTTACGTCCAATACTAAAGTAGATTAGAAAAAAAAGTTCTGAAGAGCCATTTCTTAAGTTATGAAACTATCACTTTAGGCCAAGCCAACACAAAGGAACTATGACAGAAAAGAAAATGATGTCAATTCTTGTGATAACATCTGCCTAATTTACATTCTCTGAACCCTATCCTATGATATATCTCCATAGTAATCTAACAAAGTGACAAAGAAGCTTCATAATGTTGCAAGACAAAAGTCATATGAAGGTTGTAGGATTGGCAGTAAGGAAGGAAGTTTCATTCTTGATACCAGCCTGAATTTAAAGGAGTAGATATAACTCTGCCCAGGAAATTGGCTCTCAGATAAGGGTGATACCCTGTTTCCATGTGTTTTCAAAGATCTTTTTATTAAATATAACTTTTGCATCTTTTTTTTAGTGGCTGCCTTTGATTTGTTCCTGTTCCCTGTGATACTGGTTTAGATAGATTTCAGTCAGTTATCATTGGTGTCTTCTGACTGCTAGTCAGAAGACACCAATGCTAGTTCATGGATGCACTCTGCTAGTCTTCTGCCTGTCTGTCCGACATAGTGGCTGTTACAGTCCTTATCCTGTATGTTGTAGATGACCCCTGTTTTTTATTTCTTGGACTATTAGACCTTTTGGTTTATGTAAAACATTTTGGCAGGCTTTAATAAATTTGTGTGCTTTGGTGAATATATCTACAAGCAAACAACTAAGCTCAGAAAGCATAAAAACATTTGGTTAAAAGTACATTAATTTTACTATATTACAGTAGTCCTACAGTGTTGGCAATACGTCAGTTGTTATAACTTTAGTATGATAGATCCCAAATATTTACTGCAATCCACAATATTTCAGTTTGGAACAAAGAATCTTTTGTATTCCAATTTATGATGGAATACACTTTCAAGTATAGCTATTAGTGGAATGTTATATTTGCATAGTAAATAAATAAATTCTTGATTTATTCACATAAATGTACTTAACTTACATGTATCACTGCTATATTTTTTTTTTGTGTATTGTGCTCAGATAGGAGAATCCCCAAAGTGAAACCTTTCAAGATCTCGTTTGATTTTCTTGGAATAAATTGTACAAATATGATTTTCATGTTTGTACAATTCATATCATTTTTAAAGCAGAAATAGATCTCGGAGTAATGGCAAGCAGTTCAATGAAAGTGTCAGCTCAGTGGGCATTCATTGTAAAATGGCCAACACCATGTTTGGGATAATAACAAATGGTACTTGAAACAGAGATGCCAATGTCATAATGCTCTTATATAAATCAATGGTGCAACCACATCTAAAATACTGTACAGTTTCTGAGTGCTAAACTTTGAAGGGAATATAGTAAAGCTAGAGAAGATTCAGAAGAGGTCAGCTAAGATGATCAAGGGACTGGAGCAGCTACTCTATCAGAAAAGTTTGTGACATTTTGGAAGTTAATATAGTAGGACTGTATTACTATTATCCTTCTCATCTTTTCTGTTATTTTCTCCTATTGGTATCTTATGATTTATTATTTTGTTGTTTGTATATACACTGAGAGCTTATGCATCAGAGACAAATTCCTTTGTGTCCAATCATATTTGGCCAGTGTGATTCTATTCTATTCTATTCTATTCTATTCTATTCTATTCTATTCTATTCTATTCTATTCTATTCTATTCTTAGTCTAGAAAGAAGGGGACTTGATTGAGGTGTATAAAATTGCGCATGTTGTGGATGAACTGAACACGGTGCCCCCCTTCCCAAAATATAGAATCAGAAGTCATCCAATAACATTGACAACAGGAAGAATCGGGACTAAAGGGTTGTTTTTATTTTTAACGGTGTGTAATTAAATTTTGAAACTCACTACTACTACGAGATATGATGCTGGCCAGCAGTTCAGCTGGCTTCAAAAAAGGGTCAGCCCAATTCATGGAGAATTAATGACTTTTAGCCTTGATGGCACTGAGCTGCTTCTAAATGACATCTGCTGGAAAATTAGGCTTCCTTATGAAGTTGATTGACCACTGTGAGAATAGACTGTTGGAGTAGATGGGCCAAGAGTCCAATCCAGGAGGCCATTGCTTATGTTCTTATGTAAATTAGTCATTAGATCATTCCAAAGCTGATTATACCTGAGTATTAGATTCAGGAGCTGCACGATTAATATTCATATATAGCAGCTCCCCTTTCATCTGCCTCCTGCTGGGGAACAAATGCATTGCCCACCTATCCACTGTTACTTTCTGGATTATGGTTGTCTGGTGTTTATACCAATGCACATTTGCTAGGGGTGGGAAATAAAATAGTTCTACTTCTTTTTGAGAGCATTTTATTCACTGATTAAAACTGGTTCTCACCAAAAAATAAATCAAACACATGTAATCTTATAAATGATAATTTTACTTTTAAAGGTTTTGAGGAACAAATTTACAAAACATTTAAAACTTTGATCTAAAATTAAAATGTGCATATTGTGCCTGAACTGTTTAGGCAGATCTGTTCTCTAAAGTGTCTCTCCATGTGTGGGCTGTTAGTTTATTCTTTAGCTGAACAATTTAGATCATTCCTACCAAGGTATTCTCACTTTTTGAGAACAAGAAAAGTTATATTCTTAAACTATATTAACAACAGAAGTTAAAGATTTGGAGAGAGCTGAATTCAATATTCAAGCTCCAAACTAAACATTTTATGATGATATTGCTGATGATACTTATATTATGATGATACTGCATGTCAGTTTTAGATGACATCTAGATTTGATAAAATTTTGCCAGCTAATTTGAAAAGATCATCTTAATTTAAATGGCAGTATTTTCATATCTTATTTCAAAAGGGATGAACTGAATACTTGATTGCAGTTGTTCTTTTTGAATGTGAGACAACCTTAAAACTATAAAAGAACTGGACAGAGGTATAATTTACAGGGGAGTTTTCCTGGACAGAAATAAGAATTTTATATCATCTTCATGTTCATATTTTCCTCCAATCGTCTACACATTCATTAAGGAAGGGGCAAGTGATGAAAATAGCTTACGCCATTTTGATCTCTGTCCTTCATGGACTTGCCGGTTATCTCAAAATGCAAGTAGAAAAAGATAAAGCTTTTGTTGTATAATCATAATGCAAGTCTCATCATGTTGGTATCACTGTGGCTAGCCATGGATGTCTATGCTCCATCTGTGCACATAAGATGGAATCCCAGATAGAGAAGTCGAAAGCCATTCATGCAGATTATGTGAGAGTATTAAGATTCTTGTCTTATAGGTCCGCCATCCTGAAATCCGAGATAGATGTTCCAGCCCCCTAACTTATTAGGCTGTAAAAAGATATGGCAGGAGATGTGTACTTTCAGATTCTGTAAATGTAGCCTTACAATAAAGTAGAATTAGCTTATTTGGTCTTATTTTCTGCCTGGTCTACCTAAGAAGGCTACCATCAAATTTGCAAGTCTCAAAGAGCAAATCTTTTTACAGCCCAATGTAGGAAGGCTTCCACCATCTCCCAAGGTCATTCCCACATAACATTTCACATCCTCTAAAGGAAATTTGTGTGGCTTTCCGGCAGAATTAATATTATAGAAGTGATGAAGAAGATGGTAAAGTTTATAAGATTAATTGCATAAAAAATGAACTGCAGTAATTTCTTCAGAAATCAATTTGATGTTTGTTACTAATTTGCAGAAATACTGTAAGTTGTAAATTGTAAAACATTTGAAAACAAACATATACCTTTGTTTGAGAATTTACAGAATAGCAAGAGAGTGGGTACTGTAGTTGTGGGTACTGCTGTTCTCTTTTATTTGTGCATTGCTTTTGGTGGAGAATGCTTCCATGGTAGAATATGGGTTCTTATGAAACTTGTGGCTTTAGAGGACATGTTCAAAAGTAATTTTGTGGAAGATAATGAAAAATGTGAAAGGTAAGATATCTTTATTTATGCTAGGAAGTATGCCAGGAAGCCTGGCCCTTAATAAGATTATCAAAAGTACTCCAGGGATCAAAAATGAATAACTGACTCAATGAATTAACAGATTAATTTCAATTCTGAACCAAGGTTAGGATAGGGGAGGATTAACTCCTTACAATAAATACAGTCTTAGTATTTAAACTAATATACAAGGGCATTTAAGTCAGGGAATCTGTGTTCATAGCAGATTCCTTTTTCTCTTTAAAAATTGCTTACAATTTCAACATCTTTCATGACTCTTAGAGCACCAACTTGAATCTTAGAAAATAATTGGCAAAACACCACGTCACAATTCTATACAATCAATTCAAGGGAGACTCTAGAGTGTGGCACTTATTCATAAATCTCATGGCATTGTATTATTGTTCACAGTGTCCCTCCAACTCCTTCGCTTACTATATATGTTTTAGTCAATAGGAACATCTCATTCTAAATATTAACTGTAATTTGGAGGAAATAGGAAAGTGCAAATAATTTAATTTAATTTAATTTAATTTCTCTTGACATCAAGAGAAAAAAAATTTAGGAGAGAGCACAGAAAATAGCAAAAATAAATTAAAATTGGAACAAAGAAGAGTTGTAAAATGAATAAAAACTAAAAACAGCTGAGACATTGAGCTGCAGAATTCAGGACTTATAACAGGAGGAAATTACTGGGTAAATAAAAGCTAAAATAGTAAAAGGGAAAATCAGTTAGAATATCTGAGATCTGATATATCTCATAATGCTTCAGGCAATCCAGATGTGTTGGATAAACATTTATTAAATAAAACAAAACTCCCACAATTATTGGCAACCAGACCATATTATAAAAGATTGACATGATTGCACAGAAATTATCTGTTGAAGTAGCTTAATAGTTTATGTAATTCTGAAGTATTTTTAAATTCTTCTGTTTTTAAAAAAGAGTGGGCCTCCTCATCATCCAAACACTCCCTCTTATATTCTATCTTCTCCTTTAATCTCAGGCATAAAATTAACAAGGTGGTAATATCTTTAACCTCTGTTAACCTTTTTAACCCAGATTTCCTGAGTCCTAATCTGACTTCTCAGCCATTATATTCTCAACTACGATCTGTTGTTGAAACAATCCATGGAATCATTTGAGAATTTTTTAAAAATTCATATTGGGCAAAAATCATTGTTTGTTTTGAATTCCAGTTTCAAAATAACATTCTTGATCTTGACAAAGATCTTGACAAACTTGAACAATGGACCCTATCCAACAAAATGAATTTTAATGTGCAGAAAAGCGAAGTTTTACATTTAGACAGGAAAAATCAAAGGTAAAAGTACAGATTAGGCAAGACCTGGCTCAAAAACAGTAACTGTGAGAGGGACCTTGGAATCCTAGTGGACGATCACTTGATTATGAGCAAGCAGTGTGCAGCAGCTGCCAAAAAAGCTAATACAATCCTGGGTTGTATAAACAGAGGCATAGAATCAAGATCATGCGAAGTATTAGTACTGCTTTAAAAAACCTGCAACCAATTTTGGTCACCATAATACAAAAAAGATGTTGAGACTTTGGAAAAAGTTCAGAGAAGAACAACTAAAATGATCAAAGGCCTGGAGACTAAAACATATGAAGAACGGCTGCAGGACCTGGGTTTGGCTAGTCTAAAGAAAAGAAGAAATAGGAGCGACATGATAGCAATATTCCAGTATTTGAGGGGCTGCCACAAAGAAGAGGGTGTCAAATTATTCTCCAAAGCACCAGAGGGCAGGACAAGAAACAATGGTTGGAAACTGACCAAAGAGAGAAGCAACCTGGAATTAAGGAGAAACTTCCTAACAGTGAGGACAATTAACCAGTGGAACAGCTTGCCTTCAGAAATCGTGGGCGCTCTATCACTGGAGATTTTTAAGAAGAGACAGTCACTTGTCTGAAATGGTATAGGTTCTCCTGCTTGAGCAGGGGGCTGGACTAGAAGACCTTCAAGGTCTCTTCCAGCTCTGTTCTGTTCTGTTCTAGTGGTATTAATGTAATCATCAGGAATTATATATCTCATTGCTTCTCCTTGGAATGTAATTGCTACCTTGGCTCTCTCATGTATTAAAACCCTACCATTAATAACTATTTGCCTTTTCCTGTTCATTCATATAGGGAGAAAAAAACTATTTTTTTCCTTTTGCTCAGATGTTAGACTATGATACAGACATCCAGTTAATATATATTCATTCTCAGAGACAAAGTAATATGTTTTGGTGAACCTTCCTATTATGGGTATAAAAAATGAACAGCACTAACAGTGAACATTAAACAAGCATGATGTGATGAATGCAGAGGGTAATTTCTGTCTATGGACAAGTGGCCTTTTGTTGCTATGACACAGACTTATTCTTAATAGGATGTTTCCCATACCCAAGTACAGGCTACGCTATGCATTATGCCAAATGACACATAAAATTCCTGCTGGGATCTAATTAATGGGATTTTCCCCTGCCAAACTGTTCGCTTTTCATGATCCTTAACTAGACTATAGTGATTCTTAATTGGGGTTCTTGAAAATTACATATCAAAAGGCAGTACATTTTTGCTCATATGAAGCTTCAGGAAAGCAGAAAATCTCAGTAGATGGAGATCCCGAATACTCTATCCTCCAAAGAAGTTCTTTAAAAAGATAAATAACTGTACATTTATGAGGAAAAATAGTTTTGGCCATGTAATTCCTTAAAAACAGCACAACACAACAATATGGTTTAGGATATGTACATAGAATCTTATATATCAGTCTTCGTCCCATATAGCATCTTCCAGATGTTTTGGATTCAGCTCCAGGTGTATGTGATTTTTTTAAAAAGTTCTAAGTTTAACAGAATTTTTTTCCAACATTGATTCCAGTCTTTTAAAGTGTTAATTAGATTGAATAATCCATATTAAATTGTGTACATAATGCCATTCTATCAGAATGTAGACAAGCACCATATTAAGGCATTAGACTCAGCTTCCATGGAATGCAAGCAACATGCCTATTTCAGTATTTTTGCTATAGTAGATCCAGAGCAGAGACTAGTATTTCGTGCAGAACAAACAAGTAATGAGTGCAAAATAAATCTTAACAAATAATAATAATAAACGATCACAGAGAAATAATGAAAAGTAGCTTAGAAATCCCAAAATTAAGAGATCTAAAATTTCTTTGTGCACCAGGAGCTACTGCTTTCGGGATAGCACACTTTGCTTCTTGCCAGTGGCATTACCTGGAGTAGGCATGGCTGATGGCTTTGCAATGATTTGTATTTTGGGGGTAGTAATGAATGCTTATCTGTACTTATAGGATGATGTTTAGTCCATGTCACTATGAAATGACAGAATGAGCCCTCGCTGCTTATCTGTTGGTTTTCTGAGGCGTTGAAAGCTTGCTCTGAAATGTCCATGCCATTTATACCAAGTGTAATGGATAGCAGGGATCTCAGTGGACCAAAAATGTATGCTGTTTGATTCCCAGAATCAGAAATGATGGAAAGTCCAGATTACGAAAAGGGAAGTAAAAAAATGTCTTCCTTGATGAAGGCTTGTCCAGCTTTGCTACATCTCTGAACAGATGCAATCCAAATTGATTCAATCTGTCTTAGCAACACACTGTTAACAGTAAGAAGTTTTGAGGGGAAAAAAGTGTACCACAAACCCCTTTCACATGTGACCCCAACACATGCAGATCAAAGCATGATTTCCAAGACATCATGGTAGTTACTCGAGATAAGAAGTATGAATATATAGAATAGGAATAATAGAATAATAACTTTATTGTCACTTTGAATGTACAGTAATCGACGTACGTTAAAATGAAATTTCATTGCATTCAGCTCTGAAAGGGTCACCACCTCCGATACAGACTACCGTATTTTCCGGTGTATAAGACGACTTTCTAAACCCTGAAAATCTTCTCAAAAGTCGGGGGTTGTCTTATACGCCCAGTTGTCTTATACGCCGGAAAATACGGGTATTCTATTTTATTCCTTTACACATGTGGTTTGGCATATTACTCATCAAGTTTTCTCTCCCCCCCCTCTCTCGCTCAAACTCTATATTTTAACTGGAAAAGTTGGGGGTCGTCTTATATGCCCAGTCGTCTTATACGCCGGAAAATACGGTACATAAATATGACAAAAATAAATAAATAAATACAGAATTATGCATATACCTACATATATTATATGACACAGAAAAACAGTCTAGTTCGGGTTATATATACATGTGCATGGTGAGAAAAACGAATCTTGCGAGTTTACCAGACGGATGGCATATATATATACACAAACACTCAGACATACACATACACACATACACACACACATATATGTGTGTGTGTGTGTGTGTATAAAATCTCACTTCTTATTCTCATATATAAATCCTTCCTATTTCCTACCCTTATTAACTGCAAAATAGTGCATGCCTGCCTACTGGCAATTATAAGCTTTCTTGAGAGCCTTTTTGGGGGAAAATTGTTTCTGAATAAATATGTAAGTAAAGGTTACTTTCAGTCTGATCCATTAAGCCCATATTTCTTTGTAACCCAGCAGGAATTCATTGCTTGTGAAAGACAAATTGAGACAAGTAAGTTTAAGATCAATAATGGAAAGGAGGTACAGGGAGAGAAGAGATCCATACGATAACACACAGGAGCACTTCCTTAGTACACATTTGTCAGCTATGGAACCTTAACACACTACTAAAAGATACATATTAATTTCAAAATGTATATTAAGGAACATATACCAATGGAAGCTGGATGGAAGAAGATAAGCATGGATTTAAAATTGGAGGAAGGAACATCAATAACCTGTGGTATGCTGATGACACTACCCCTGACAGCTGAAAATGCAAAGGATCTGCAAGCCCTAGTACTAAAAGTCAAAGTGCACAGTGAACAACTGGAAATATAAAGAAAACCAAATTAATGACAACAGACAGAACAACCTGCCTTAGAATTAATAATGAAGATTTTGAAGTGGTGAATACAGTGGTGGGATGCAGCCAGTTCGCACCACTTCGGCAGAACCGGTAGCTAATTTTTTGTTACCCAGGCCCAGAATGGACTTCCAGAAGTGGCATCCACACAGAGAACCAGTTGTTCACATATTTGAATCCCACCACTGGGTGAATATTTGCCTTTTAGAATCAACTACCAACAGTAAAGGAAATATGCTGCATACTAGCACTTGGTAAAGCAGCCAAGAAGTCTTTGGAAAAGATACTCAATTGCCATGGTGTGTCTATACCTACAAAAATCAGAATCATGCAAGCCATGGTATTCCTTGTAACACTCTATGGAAGTGGAAGTTGTATTTTAAAGAAGCAGAATAGGTGGAGTACTGATGCTTTTGAACTTTAGTGTTGGAGAAGATTCCTGAGGATACTATGGACAGCCAAGAAAACAAACCACTGGATCATCAAACAAATCAAGCACCAATGACCCCTCATGAATATGTCTTAGATTTATATCCTTCTGGAGTTAAAGAGCAAAGAAGCGGGATACTTTAGTCAGGATATTTACATCAGCAGTGCAAAAGGCAAGTCTGGGGGTGTTGAAGGCCTGCTTCTATATAGCAGAACTATTAGCATTTTTGTATAAAAAAAGGAACAAATTACCTCAGTGAATAACAAATAGGCTTGAAGATTTAAAAACCTAACAAATAACAAGTTATTATTAGCAAAAAAATTAAAATAGCAACAATAAAGGGATGAAGTGGGCTTTTGGGAAAATCAAAACAGAAATAATAAATATACAACAAAATAAAAAGCCAAAAAAAGGGAGGGGCAATCTTTCTGCATACCTGCATGCAGTGGTGAGATTCAGCTGGTTTGCACCACTTCAGCAGAACCGTTAGCTAATTTTTTGTTGCCCAGGCCCAGAATGGACTTCCGGAAGGGGCATCCACACAAAGAACCAGTTTTCACATATTTGAATCCCACCACTGCCTGCATGCTGTTGATGGGGAGGGGAATAGCATACAGTACACAGTGCTCAATTTCTTTGTTGTAGTGGAGAAGGGATAGAAGTCCAAGAGTCTAGAGGAGATCTAAACGATTCCCATGTGCACTGATGAATTCAGATTCAGATCTGTGTGCAGCTACAGAAATTTTCTGGGTGACTTGGGGCTAATTGCTCTCAACCCTACTTCCCTCATAAGGTGTTAGTTATGTGGAAAAATACATGGATCCTTGAACTCCCAGATGAGAAGTGGGATATAAATCTAATAAACAACAATAACTATTCGGCAAATGTAAAAAGCAAATGGCATCACTTTAATCCTCAAAAGGTCCAAAATGCTTTAGTTTTTAAAGCAAACCAACTGAATTTTTCAAGAGAGGCTACTACATAGCATAGGTGCAGGGCTAGACAAACATCTGCAAACTTCAGCAATTTTATCATGGGAAATATTGAGGATTGATAGCAACAACCTGCGCATGCCCAAGATGGCGGATCGACTACGGCTCGCTCCGTAGCATACGGACCCGGCAAGTGGGAATGGGGGCGTTTTGGGGGTGCCTCGGGGGGCCTGCGGCGATGGGTGGGTGGGTGATCCCCCGCTCGGACCCGTTTTAGCCCGCCCGGCCCGTTTCTGGCCCGCCCTCGACCCGTTTCGGCTCGTCTTCAGCCNTAAGGAGAAACTTCCTAACAGTGAGCACAATTAACCAGTGGAACAGCTTGTTTTCAGAAATCATGGGTGCTCCATCATTGGAGATTTTTAAGAAAAGACTAGACAATCACTTGTCTGAGATGGTATAGGTCAGGGGTAGGCAACCTTGGCTCTTTTATGACTTGTGAACTTCAACTCCCAGAATTCCTGAGCCAGCATGGATAGCTCAGGAATTCTGGGAGTTGACATGATGTCACTGCGCATGCCCAAGATGGCGGATCGACTACGGCTCGCTCCGTAGCATACGGACCCGGCAAGTGGGAATGAGGGCGTTTTGGGGGTGCCTCGGGGGGCCTGCGGCGATGGGTGGGTGGGTGATCCCCCGCTCGAACCCGTTTTAGCCCGCCCGGCCCGTTTCTGGCCCGCCCTCGACCCGTTTCGGCTCGTCTTCAGCCTGGGCCCGTCTTCAGCCTGGGCCCGGCTTGGGCGATTGTAGCTGGGAGGACTCGGACGGCCTGGAAGAACTCTGGCGACTTGGTGGCCTGGCTTCGGTCCTGTTATTCGGTTCCCGGCGTCGGCCGGTGAGGTGGCCTGGCGTTCGGCCCGTCTTCCATCCGTTCGGCCCGTTTTCAATCTGGGCTCGGCTTGTTCGACCGCGGCTGGGAGGACCCGGCCACAGCTGGGAGGACTTGGGCGGCTTGGAAGGACTCGGGCGGCCGGGAAGAACTCTGGCCGGGAAGAACTCTGGCGGCCTGGTGGTGGAGGTCTGGCTTTGGCCTCGTTATTCGGCTCCCCGGCCCGGGCGCTGGCCTGCTTCGGTTGGTCGGGCGGCCTGGCGTTCGGCCCGTTTCCGGCCCGATTCAGCGGCTTGGAAGGACCCGGGCGGCCTGGAAGAACTTTGGCGGCCTGGCGGTGGAGGCCTGGCTTCGGCCCCGCTATTTGGCTCCTTGGCCCTGGCGCTAGCCTGCTCCGGGTGGTTGGGCGGCCTGGCGTTGGTTGGGCGGCCTGACGTTCGGCCCATTTTCGGCCCGATCCTACTTCCCAGTTACCCGGCTTCCCAGCCCGGGCGTTGGCCCTGTTCCAGTCGAGCGGCCTGGCGGCGGAGGCTTCAGTTCCGGCCCTGCTCTCCCCCGGCCCTGTCTTTTCAGCGGAGGGCCTGGTATGGCCCGGAGGACCCCGACGTCGGCCTTGCCTTCGGCCATTGGAGGCCCTGGTGAGGACTGGAGGGCACAGAAGAACGTGGCCCCGGCTTTGTCTCTGGCCGGTGGAGGACCCAGTATGGCCTGGAGGATCTTGGCTTCGGCCCCGTTCCAGCCGATGGGGGACCTGGTGTGGCCGGGACTGATCACCCAACGGTCCGATGGAATGGCCGGAGGAGGACACGGTCTGGCAGTACGATTTAATTTGCCTCCGGCAAATCACCGGCTGACGAGGGGTGTGACTTTAGTGGCCTGGAGGCTGGATGATCAACCTAGTTGGACTTTGGCCGGGTTTACCAACTGTCCAGGATTTGCCTCCCCCCCCCTTTTTTCGATCTCCCACAGCCGGACTTGCGACTTAACTTATGTACCCTAGGACGGTCCTATTGGCCCTGCGCGACTCACCCCTCGCGCAGGCCTGGCCCAATAAGATCTCAAGGGCCCACCTCGAGGATGGGGTTCGGAACCCCGAGAGGTGGCATGCAGCGGGTTCAAACAGAAAATTATTTAAATTGTCCAAACTGAGGGTTTTTTTAAAGGGGTGTTTTAACAAATTTTTAGGGGGAACAAGGGTGGTTGGGAGGGGGGAGGTTCACCCTAGGTCAGGACCAGCCATGTCTGGGGGTTGCGGTGTAGAAAGGGTGGGGGG
>NW_015386121.1:1204158-1209579 GCF_001527695.2 Protobothrops mucrosquamatus | reverse complement strand
CTGGCCTAGGGAGAATTTTAAATAGGGACAATTTTAATTAGAATTTTAATGGTAACACAGCGGTAAATATTTGTTTTTAATTGGTTTTTATTGGGGATAGTGTTTGTATCGTTTTAATATGCTGTAAGCCGCCCTGAGTCCTGTTGGGAGAAGGGCGGCATATAAGTTTAATAAAATAAATAAATAAATAAATAAATTTCTCCTTCAGTTTCCAGATCTGGCACGCTGAATATGGTTGGAAAAGATGATCCTCAGGTGCATCTAAATAAAATATTAAAATTAAAAAAAATATCATTAACCTCTTATTAGACATGAAAAAAATATGTTGTAATCAGTTGTGATATAACAAAGATGGAAGGAAGCTAGGTAAAGTTGTATCAGCTATCTCCAGAACTCAACACAAGGATGTAGGAGACCATAAAATATCTGTAAAACTTTACCAAGTTAGCCACATAAAAAAAGGAAAAGATAATATTTAGCGAAATATGTAAACAGATGGTTACAAATAAATAACTAATAAAATAAATAGAAATGTTTTTTTGTTTACTAAGATATTGTATTCATTTATAACATTAATAATTTCACTAAAGCAGCTGTACTTTTAGGAGAAGGAGGGCTGCTTACATAGAAACTTGGGAAAAAATTGCAGCTGCTTTAATAAACTACTTGAGCAAGTACTACAGCAATTCTTTCAAATCTTGTGTGAAGAATACATGCCTCTGCTATTTTTACCCAGATTTTAAAATGGAAGATTCCCAAGGCCATTTGCAAATCAAAATTTAATGTTTTAATCTTACAAAATTGTGCAAATGCCTTAACATGAAATAATTAAAACAAGAAGGAGGTAGTGCTAACAATAAAGTTCAAGAACAACTTCAGTAAAGACAAGGGACAATCAACCAAAACATACAATGTATGTTTACTGAAGTAATGAGTCAAAGGGTTAAAATGAATGGAATGGATAGTATAAGAACATCAGGAATATCATGCAAAATGCTATTTAATGAAAGAACAAGAACAAATGTCTGATTTGCTTGAGCAGTCTCAACTCACTGCTAAGACTTGAACGACTCCATGAGTTTATAGGAGCTTGAGTTTATGATAATGTTCTTGGATTTTTTGGTCCTTTATTAGACCCTCCCTCCTTTCCTTCCTTCCTTCCTTCCTTCCTTCCTTCCTTCCTTCCTTCCTTCCTTCCTTCCTTCCTTCCTTCCTTCCTTCGTTGCATCAAGTCTTGATGAAGAGATCATTACAAAACGATCTTGACAATCCAATGAAAACTTTAAATAGAGAAATTTAGACTGGGTAGGACTGGAATGCAGCAGAATCTTGAATTGCCTAATATGATTCACTGTATGGTTTTAAATCCAATGATTATAAACCAATTCTGAAATGATCTGCTCCTTTTGAGAGACAACATATTGTGAGCTTCAGGTGATAGCAACAGAATAGAACATAATGGTCTATAGTAGTCGATTTTTACATTCTTTTAGAAAGAATGAATGTTTCTTCTTTCAGTTGCTGATATTAGATTATACCAATTGCACTCTTCCCCGGTAATAGTCTTAGTAGAATTTAAAAAACTGTGAAGATGAATGTATAATCTTATCTTTACTTAGCACTGCTCTCTCAGCTGCCTTGCTAGTCTATTTCTGAAGACAGAGGCATGACCAGTGCACAATAGTGCTCTTTAAAATTCAATTTCATTAAGCCCAAGAGGCAATATCAGAAGCCCACTAAAATTACTCTGTTTTTTACATATCGTTATCCCCATTGGCTAAAAATTGAATTATCATTATTTCTATTAAAAATTATGGTAGCAAAATCACTTTATTGATGAAGACTGGAAATATTCTATCAAAAAAACAGATATGCACTATTTTCCAACAAGAAAATTCATCTCTGATTATCTTTAGTTAAGAAATTAATGTGGTTGGGAACAATAAATAGTTTATGGTTACCTATGACAACTTCTTTTTCATAAGTGCAGATAGTCTTTGACTTACAGCAGTTCATTTAGTGACTGTTCAAAGTTACAATGGCACTGAAAAAAAGTGACTTATGACCTTTTTCAAGAGCTAAAGTGGCGCGGTGGTTAGAATGCAGTATTTCAGGCTAACTTTGCCCACAGCCAGGAGGTCAATCCTGATCGGCTCAAGGTTGACTCAGCCTTCCATCCTTCCGAGGTCGGTAAAATGAGGACCCAGATTGTTGGGGGCAATAGGCTGATATTTGTAAACTGCTCAGAGAGTGCTGTAAAACACCATAGAATGGTATATAAGTTTAAGTGCTATAGGTATTCACGCTTTCAACCATTGCAACATCCCCATGGTCCTGTGATTAGAATTCAGACACATGGTAGCTGACTCATATTTATGACAGTTGCAGTATCCTGGGCTCATGTGATCACCTTCTGTGACCTTCTGACAAGCAAAGTCCATGGGGAAGTCAGATTCACTTAACAACCATGTTACTAACTTAACAACTGCAGTGATTCACTTAACAACTGTGGCAAGAAAGGCCGTAAAATGCAGCAAAACTAGCTTGATTACTGTCTCGCTTAGCAACAGAAATTTTGGAGTCAGTTGTGGTCATAAGTCCATGACTACCTGTATTGTTCTAATTTGGGGGCAATGAAATAAGAATAGATGCTTCTTTGTGAAGATGTAATTATTTTGGAGAAAATGTAGACATTGTTGTCTTTTGCAGCTGGTAATAATTTATTCCACAACATATACAAGTATATGTTGTGACCATTGCAATACATTGTTAAACATTTTGCTAGTTTAAATAGATCAAGTAATTCTCCAGTCCCATGCATTTTTAAATATGCTTGCAGTCTTTGAAGTTCCAGATGTTTATTAACTCATTGGCGCCACCAAGCACACAGTGTAAAACAATAATGTAGAATTACTTCTGTATTGCAGTTTAAATTGGGCAATAAACTAGGAAGAGAACTTGTAGTAGTATAATTAAGGCCATAATGTAGGTGAAGGGATAGCTTGATAATTCTTCCATTTGCAGTTTGATATTAAATTGCAATACCTACAAAGTGGCAAGCAAAGGGACAAAGTTTTAAATGCTAATTAAACATATGTTGCCAAATGAAATAAACAGCAATCAAGGAGAAGGTAATAAAGTTGATAAAACTGGAAAGGAACAAAAAACGTGAAAGGAAAAATGCAGCACAATTACAATATACTCTCTGGAAATAATTAGGAATAATTAGGAAAAGCAGTTAATAATATAAAGATTTCTTGAATATTTCGACCAATAATTCACTAAGCCAGCGGTTCTCAACCTATGGGTCGCAACCCCATTTGGGGTCAATTGACCATTTCACGGGGGTCACCAAGCAAGGCTGTCCGCCATTTTTTTTCCCCTTTTCCGGCGGGTGCCTTACCTCCCTTGAGCTGGGCCAGCTGGTGGTTGGCCTGCTCCATCTCTGCCGCTTGCCAGCTACGCCTCGGCTGGCGCAGGGGGCGGAACCACCCATGCGTGGCACTCCCGGGCAGGGAAAGTCCTCGACTTATGACCGGTTGGGTAGTCCTCAACTTATGACCGGTTTAGTCCTCGACTTATGACCGGTTGGGGGTCGCGGCATTAAAAAGGTTGAGAACCACTGCACTAAGCCAACATTACTTTTGTTATTGTTACATAGAATGTGTTTGCACATCATCAATACCTTGAGGTAATTAGCACCATTTGACATCCATTTCCAGCAATATATCTGCTTGTTAACTTCAACATTATTTTTAATCTACACGTATGGAATATTATTCTTGTTGCCTTTGTGCTGTATTTTGCACGGATATTGCACAGTAAAATGTACTGGATTGTGTTTTTAGGTCTGTGGGGGGAAAAAAGATCAGTGCCAGTGTTAAACAGGCGAAAATAATAGAATTCTGTCTTTTGGCCATTCATTGAAAATCTCACATCTTTCTTTTTAAGCATAGAGGGTAAAAAGGTTGCTTTGCAGGGACAAGGAAGGTCTGGAAAGTGATTGACTTGTTTCAGGCAGACCTCCTGTTCTTTCCTTGCTGCCAGAGGTTCAGACAGGGCATGGCAATGAATCTTTTTTGGAAACGGAAGGAGCACTCTGGAGCTAGCAGCAAATGAATCAAGGAGAAAAATCAAGCCCTAATAACAAATACTATCTGTGAGGGCAGAAACTAACAATCCAGCCCTTTATATGTAACAGCCCTGGGATTTCAATCTTAAGTCTCTTTCTCCTGCCCTTTTGTGGCAAAGAACTTCTTGCAGCTCGTTTATCAATCTTAGAAGCAGAGGATACTTGCCTGTGTTTTGGATAACAACCCTGTCTCAAATCAGGGTGTTTGCTTTGGGCTTTGTCAGCTTCAGCCCTCACACTTTGGAACAGGTAATGGGAACCTTATAAACAGAGGAGAAACAAGGCCTTGAAATAGCTCTTCGGAAGACTAAGGAACACCAGGCCTTCAGGCACATCTGTGTGACTGAAAATATGGTTAGAAAGAGATCCTCTTCCCATCCTCACTGCTCATACCTCATTGGGAGAATAGGAGAACATGCTAGTGGAGAAGAAAGGTCGAGATTTTCTTCAGATGGCAATCTGATTCAGGATGCGCTGGAGGGCTGGGACTTATAATTCTTCTTCTTTATGCTCAGGTCTTGCTGGTATCTCCTCGCTGGACCTGAAGTTCTCACAAAGCACTTTGAAAACACCAACAAATGGATCAGCATTTGAGAAAAAGAAAATATATTTTGTTAACTGGCAGTATTTGCAGTGGGCTACTATATTCATGAAAATATGGGTAAATTCAGCCTAGTACAGAATGGCTTACTATAAGCAAAAAGAAGATTGGATCTATGGGTACTAAGGGACTGATTGGGATAAAAGGAAAAGTGGCAATGAAAACATAGTGAAGTGTCATATTATCACATAGGTTTTTTTTATCCATTAATCAGTATACTACAAAAACATACAGTAGATCTGTGAAATACTGACCCTACTTTACCTTTTACAGCCAATACATTCACTTTTTTCTTAATAATTTGCATGACTTCAAAGCCATTTTTTGGCCATTAGGAGAAAAGAAAAATGGGTGCAATTATTATTGTAAAAAAACAATATTTAATTTTAAAACAATATTTAATTTTGAAACAGAATTAACTTTAAAATCTCATTTAAGAAACTCTCTGTCTTATATTAATTTTATGGTTCATGGTTTTTGGATATTCCACATACTTTTTCTCCTTAAAAATTATATTGCTGGCACTGTAGAATTAACATCTAAGTTGCCCAAAGATCTTCCTTATTCATAGTCTCTTCTCTTTGGGCTCTTTTTTTTTCTAGTATCAGAACCAATGCCGTCTTCTGCCGCAGATTGCCTCCCATCGACCGGTACGCTCCCACAGAGCGGGCCTCCTCAGGGTGCCGTT
>NW_015386121.1:1190201-1204058 GCF_001527695.2 Protobothrops mucrosquamatus | reverse complement strand
TGTGGGAGCTCCCACCCTGTGGAATGAACTCCCCCCAGAGATCCGGATTATTCCGGATCTCCCCTCCTTCCGCCGGGCCCTCAAGACATGGCTTTTCCATCAAGCGGGATTGGCCTAGGGGGGGATTTTATAGGGATTTTAAAGGGATTTTATAATAGTAAACTTAATACAGGTTATTTAATATATATTTTAATTTGGTCTTTAGAGATATTTATTGTATTGCACTGTTTTTATTTACCTGTAAGCCGCCCTGAGTCCCTCGGGAGAAGGGCGGGGTATAAATGGGAAAAATAAATAATAAATAAATAAATAAATAACATTTGCCTAATAACTGAGAATTTGACTTAATCTCAGATTTAATTTCTCCTTTTCCCCTGGCTCCATGATATACTGGTGAACTATAGAAGTTAGATGTCTAAACTGCAGGTAGAAGAAAACTTGACTCATATTCAAATTGAAACTTAATGCTTTGGTGGTTCATACTGCAAAACAGCAGGCCCCACAAGTTCAGTATGTGTTACTATGAGGAACTGAATCAAACTCCTAAATCGTCCTGGAGTTCTATAACATCTTCAAAGATTTGTTTATGTATTTAAAATATCCATGTAGCCGCCATCTTAAAACAACTCAGTGCAGTTTACAGTTTGAAACAATGCAAAACCAAAAGCTATAAAACTGAAAACAGAAAAACCTGGTGCCACAGACACACTTCTCTACTGCACCCACCTACTTGTCCCACTCTGACCTCAACCTATCCCAACACCTGGGGAAGAGCCAAGTTTGTTCTGATGCTTTTCATTGTTGCTATGCTATGGTACGTAAGGATAAAATCTCTCACAATTGGGAGGCTCTCGGTAGCATCAACGATGCTGAGTCAATTATGCAGTAATACCTGATGAAAGGTTAAATTGGATGTTTCAGTCTGGGTCACTGGAGAACCGGGGAGGCTGCTTGGAGCAATATCTTCAAAGCTTATTCTCTGGATCCTTGCTCAATTTGATTTGTAACTTCTAGCCAAGATGGCATCAGAGATATGTTAGTTAATACATATTTGAAGAAAAAGCAAGCTAAATCCTTTGTACAGGGGGGAGGGGAATTATGTTTAATAATTGTGGTTCTTAAAGTTGCAATTGATACATACTTTTTTGTTAGGGGATCAACAAAATAAGTGTGACTCTGTTGCTGCTTCTAGACTTCTTGGTGATTTTTTTTATTATTACTGACAGTGAATTTCAGTAGTATTTAATCTACATATCCATTGCTACCATCAACTATGAGGGAAACAGGATAGCCTGAAGTCCAAAGCATAGAATTAGCTAGCTGAACCACTGAATAAAATACTATCATAATGTGTAAATATATATGCAAGATGAAGGGAATGTGCATCTCAAATACTAAGCTGAACACTTATATAGGATTACAAAATGAATATTTTAAGACCAATTTACTTGGTCAATTTTATAACTAATCATATGGACTATAAAACAATCTCTTTATTTGATGAACTTGTTATGGTATGCATCCTGTTTAACCTGCTAAATATTTTATTGTACATATTTTACTATTTAAATATTTTATAGTAAAGAGATATTAAGCCTACAATCATACAGCCACTTACCTAAAAATTAGTCTATAGATCTCAATGGGACTTATTCCAGAGTAGGCAGATCAAACTTATTTTCACTCTATTACAGGTTTGCATTTCCATAAATGTCTATTAAGTTCTTGCCTTAATCCAGACTGTGGACTTTAAAAAGAAAATTGTACATTTTTAATGATACATCCATCTCATACACATGCTAGTATAGAATTTGGTTTCCCACATTTTTTTTTCAAAAGAAAGATAATCTGGAATATGTGATGATCCATCACCAAAAAGGAAAAGTACACATACAAACTCATGAATATGCACAGCAACAACAATAAAATCCATGCAATGCATGGCTTCCTTATCTAGTTGGAGGTTGACCATTCTGCCTGAATCAATCTTGGTCAGTTCCTCCTCCCCAACAAATTTGTGCACGTCACCCACCTGTCTGTGCACGTTCTGATATGCAGTATCTACACCCCAAAAGCTCCATTCCAAAAATATAAGCACAATGATATATATACATACTTATGTAAATAAAGTCTGGTTAAAGTTAATTGCCTAAAAAATAAAATGCCTTTCTTATAAAATTAATTAATTTCCCATTTGCACTGTACACACAACTTCACACCAATACAGACATGTGTGCTCACACAAGCATGCACACACATGCACATACAATTTCCCCTCCTTTTTTCACCTGTAACAGCAATTAAGACAAGAAGGGGGCAGGAGGTAGGAGAGCTACAAAGAGGAGGAGAGAGGAGAAAAAGGAAAGGAAAGATGACAATGGATGGAAATGAGCTGAGTGGAAGAAATCACTGGACAAGGGAGGAAGGAAAAGAGAGATTTAAAATTAACTAAGCAAGCATAGCCTCTCTAAAATTTTACAGGCATCCACAATTTTCCACAAAATTATTTATACTCATTTTTATCTTTGGTCCATTCCATTGCTTTCAGTAGCTGCTTCTTTTATGAGTGAATGGAAGGACTCCTTCAGTTCACAGATAAGCTACAAATATATAATTTGAAGGGGAAGAACTATTGGATGAATGACATTTTGCTCTGCATTTTATATGAAAGACACATTTTCCCCCTAGGGATCTTAAGTTTTTAAAATAGAGATGTGCACCACAAAATTATAGAAAGTGGCAAATGGGAGGAAGAACTGCATCTTTAAATCTATGCATTTTGGGAGACAGGAATTTCATTGACTTTCAGATCCAAAGAAATCCTTGGGTATTTGTGCATTTGAGTAGAGATGCAAAAAAATGAGTTGTGTTTTTTAGATCAGAAAATATTGTCACTTTTTTAAAAACAATTATATATATATATAAGATTGTGTTATCAATTTGTTATCTCCTCTCCCTTTACTCTATTTTTCCCCCTTTTCAAAGCTTAGTCATCAATTTAACTTCAGAAACTCTCAGAAAGCTGGAAGATATCTAAGCAACATTTCAGGCTGTGCCTTAAAGTATTTCTCTTTTGTTATATTCTGTTCCAGATATTTTATTTTTATTTATCCAACACATTTGCCAACCATCTAGACCAGGGCTTTTCAACCTTTTCACCCATTGTACCACTTTTAGGATATGGCAACATCCAAGTACCACCAGTTGCCTAGCAAGGTGTCAAAAACTTGATGACCAAAAAAAAAAGGAAAGAAGTGATAAAGTACAGGTAGTCCTCGACTTACAACAGTTCGCTTAGTGACTGTTCAAAGTTACAGTGGCACTGAAAAAAGTGCCCCCCAAGCCACAGCCGAGCAAGATACCTGCCTGCCCGCCCGGTGGTGCTCTTCCTCCTGTCTGAGGTTTTCATTGTTATGAGCATTTCTGTTGAGGATTGGCAGCGAGGGTGGGGTGGGGGTGTTTGGTTTTTATTCCCCCCATCTGGTGGGTGGTTGCAGCAGGTTTTGGTCACTTCACATGACCCTGGGACACTGTGACCGTCATAAATATGAATCAGTTGCCAAGCATCTGAATGTAAATCACAAGACCCTGGAGATGCTGCAACATTCCAGCTGATCGGCACTTCTTCTGGGCTCAGCAGAAGCACCAGGATCAGCACCGAGCTCCAGCTGGAGCCTGGCGCTGATCCTGGTGCTTCCACTGAGCCCTGACAGCCCTGCAGCTCCAGCCATCTCTCGCTCAGGCTTGTGCGGTGCTGCCACCTGTTCAGCTCATTCCCCTTCCCCACTACCACTTTTCTAGGATGGTCGCGTACCACCTGCCAGGTGCCAATGTACCACAGGTGGTACCCGTACCACTGGTTGATAAGCCCTGATCTAGACCAGACTGCTCACATTTTTGCATATCAATACTAGAAATTAAATGGTTATTTGCTTCTAAGTCTCAACCTTTTTTGGCAAACCTATTTAAATCACTTGAAAGAAGTATTTTCTTTTTCTGCTAGTATAATAAAACTTTTTCACGCCAAAATCACCCAAGAATCTCAAGTCTTTCTATAAGGTTAATTGAATGGTGGGGGATTATTTTACTATTTAAGAGATAGAAGAGGCAACTTTATTTTTAAAAAAAGACATGTAAGAAGGCTGCTCATTTTTCTTTCACTAAAAAGGCTGAAACATTAGCATAGTTAAGAAATTATATATATTTTTCTTATATAACATTAACATAAGAAAAAGTTATGATGTTCTGGAACACTGTAGTGGTCAAAGTCATTTACTCTTAGTAATAATAATTATTTTTTGATCCCTTTTGATATTTTGTTTCACACATTCAACGATTATATAAGAAGCTAAGAAAATAGTGTAGGCTCCACATCAGTGGGATACTGTTTGCAGATGGCTAGATTTTAATTACATTAGATATGTCACAACTTAAAGACTGATTATGAAAGCTGTGTGGTGTAACACTTGGGATGTATGTTCCTATCCATATCCATATAATTATCTAGATAAATCTGTCTGTCTATGTCTTCTGAGACGGACAATTTGGTTCCACTCTTTTAATGGAATTAAATATTTAACAGAGAATTTCATTTTCTAAAGATTTCAGCTGTCATTTTTAATTTTTTTTTCTATTCCAAAAATCATTTTGAAAGGTGACATCAGCATTTGGAAAAGGCTTTTAGACTTCAAAGTGATTTTGTACATTAGAGAGAAGTATTGATGTACAAGCCTATATTCAGTATTTGATTCTTTCTAATATCTGTAATCAGGCACCTTACCTGCTGTGAGTTAAGCAAGACTCGTGTGTATTTGAAATCATACTTTTCACTGTGAGAGAGATGAGAGCAATTCTAAGCCTGGTTCACATAAAACACTAAACCAGGAATGTGCAATGTTTCTTTAGCTGTGGCAATTTTTCATTGTCTCAGAAATTCAAAGGTTTCAGAAATCTGTAAATATGGGATGCAAAAATCCAGGCAGCCACTAGATTGCAGCCAGGATTTTTCTGCCTTTGAAGTCCATTGTGGACTTCAACTTCCAGAATTCCTCAGCTGGGGAATTCTAAGAGTTCCACAAATTTTAAAGTTGCCAAATTTGGAGACCCGGGCTTAAGGAAACCATGTTTAGAAATTATAGGCTGCTGCTCCTGCAGTAAAGTTCAACAACGGAGACTTGCATTCTGAGAGAATCCTGAAATGGCTCAGAGACAACCATAGATATGTGATCTTCATCTTCATTCCTCACCAAAGGTATCGTTTGATTGGTTTAGCTACCTACTACTAAATCTTGAGTCAATTATTAACTTAAAGTGATGCGCCGTTTTTGTAATCTTGGTTCTATAATTATCATAGCACTTTTTTTTTATTCTTGGCTGATTTAGTGGCAGCTGAACCTAACCATAAAGAGGTGTTTCTGCTTTTGACCAATAGGGAGTCTACAATTGGGTGTGACCTTGACAGGTTTATAAAATAATCGGTTCTTGTCAAAATCTTGAAATTTGGCTAGTTTGAGAGCATTGGTCAAGTTGGACAAGAATATCCTCTAGATTAATGTCCTAATATAATGCAATCCAAATAAATTGAACTTATATTCATGGTTATAGCTAAGAGAGTAATTATCACATTTTGATCTGAGCTTGATAAAATAGCATACCCCATTTCCAGTTGCTTTCAGTCTAGTCCTGAAGATGAGAGTTGGACTATTCTAGTTCTCCTTCAGACTGATACGTGTCAGCAGGGATTAATCTCATATAATAAAGTAATTACATTTGCAAGTATGGTATTGAATTGATACTGTAAAATGTACTGGAGGAATGTTACCACTCGAATCATATATGACACTGCATGACTTACACTCCTAACAAAATTAAACTCCAAGATCAAGAATGTATAATATTGATAGATGAGAATATTTGTACAGTAGATCTGAGTTGAGCTGTGGTTGGTTATTTTCTTGCTAGAGTTGCACCGATAGTGTTACCTAGTTTGGTAATGAAACGTCTGCAAGAAAACCACCAAATTCAGAAAGCACCAAGAACTCCAAAAATAATATATCAAAATAATGCTTTACCTTATGCACAGCCAATTAACAAGCACTCTGGGAGAGATTACAGTTTCTAATACATCAATCTGAATGGTCCTCTGAAAAATCCATAGTTGCAGCTAATCTGATTTTGGGGATTGCTATTTCAGAGACTGAGAAGTCTTGTCCCCTAATCTTTGATCATCAGGGATAGGATGCTTCATCACCTTTCTTTTCCCTAATCCTCCAGCACAGAGAATATGGTTACCCTACATGTTTATTTTAATCCACATAAATTCCCACCATGTAGAATTAGGAGCTGTCATGTTTCTGTTTTACGAACAGTATATGCGCATAAATTTATTCTAACAAAGTCCTTTTATTTTGGCAGACAAATCCACCAAAGAACCTAGTTTGTTTTATCATGGATTGTTGTCATAATGGGGAATATCCCACCAGCTATTTGTCTTTAAAATTGCTCATCTGAGACAGACAAACGTCTGCTTAATATGTGAATTTTAAAAAATGTGTGCATTATCAGGGGGAAAAAAACCCACTCAGATGACAAGATTGGTTTATGCAAAGACTCAGGAAGAAGAGTGAAAAGGTTGCTCTATGCATATATAAAAAAAGTTGAAATTACATATTTCTGTAAAATGCCTCTTAAAGAGAAAGCAGAAACTTCCAGAAGCCTTTTTCAACTGAAGGATAGCTCATTACTAAAGATGTATTTTGACAGCTGCCTATCTTTTGATTTTGAATAAAACATCTACTCATTCTTACTGTTTTTTTGAACCTTTTTATATATATACAAGACTGGTGGTTTTATCTTTCAAATGACAATGGTTTGGGGTGGGGGAAAGATGCATTAATCTTCCCTTTTACCTGTGAAATGTGAATACAGATCAGCTTTTTATAGGTTGTTAAATTGTCAGGTTTAAGGCTGACAGGTTAAGGTATTCTTCGGCAGAGCTTCGGGATGCCATTAGCAGAGATCAAAGAGGTATCCCGTTATTTCTGAGTGCTGTATGTGTGATTGAGCTCAGTGTTCCAAACAACAGCTCTGCTTTCCCTCCAATATCCTTTTTCCGAAAATGGTGGGAATTTCAAACAGTTTTTAGTGTGGGATAAAGGTCTGTAATTAAATAGACAAAAATCAAAGCTCCTTTTAGGCAAAACTTGGAGGCACATCTAAAATTGCTTTTTGAATCCTGGCCAATCAAACTTATATCTGAGAAACCATATATTTATTTGTTTCATGACATATTTGAGATAAATTACTTTTAATAAAACAGACTGTGATGTAGGTTTGTACTTCCGATTTTATGATTACTAGAACAAATGGTACTTTGCTTTTGAACAGGTCATTAAAAAAAAAACCTTGAAGAAAAGAAGCCAAAAATACACAAAGCAATAAGCAATTTACTTGTATGAATTATGGCTTGTAATGATAAAACAACTTGATTTGTCTATTGGATTCCTAATAAATCATTATTACAGTGGGATCCCCATTGTGATATCAATTAGGTTGCTAATTGAGTTTTAGGTTTAACCATTCAAGAACCAATTCTGTTTCATATTGTGATTCTTCTCCATTTATGGGCTCCTTTAGGATGGACTCCAACACAAGTCCAAAAGCTCGGAGACTAAACTTCTGGTCCCAGTGACCAACCCAGATTGGATCCTGTGATCCTTCTCCATTAAATATGCAGGAGTTTTGTGATGGTGAAGAAAGCATTACCACTGTGCTGGCAGTCCCAATGTCAGTGCATGTGGACACAAAAGTAGACAATAGAGAAGACCTTAGAAACATCTCTGCCCTCCAGATGGCAGTTGCTTTTGCCATCCAAGGATGGGGCTTTCTTTATGTGAACATGAAGTATCTTCTTTAATGTTTTGTACAATTCTGCTTTTTTTCTTTCCCAAACTAGTACTGTAGTTCTGCATTTCCTTGATCAGGAATGATTTTGGTCTCACCTAGATTAAACATCAGTAGGTTTTTCTTTCACATAGTTTATAACTTAGGTTTAAAACTTTTTTTACAACTTGAACAGATTCCTTGGATTCAGCTCCTGAGGATTTAGTTAGGTGGAAATAAATTCTCCCGGGTTTACCTATAAAAAAGGAATGGCTAGATTAAGCTACCCAGAGTCACTCTGGATAGTGAGATGGGTGGCATGTAAATTAATTAAGTAAATAAAATGTTACTTTTATTAACTGTTTAGACAAAGAAAATAAAGCAGGAGCATTTTAGGAGCATTTTTTTGCAATAATAAAAGCAATGTAAAATTGCATTATGCTAACTGGAAGCAAAAAAAGACATCAGTTAATAGTGTGAAAGTAGCATGTGCTCTGCCATTCCACCACATGCTCCAAACCCTGGCTAAATATATCCATTTATCTCCATTGCCACTGCAAAAGATGCTTCTCGTGGATTTTACTGTTACTCTTTACAAAGGAAGCTCAGTGGGCTGAGGATGTGCCTTGCATACAAAAGATCCCACTCTGGGAAAGATTCCAGTTTAAATACAGAAGGGAGGATGCTAGTTAGTCAGCAAGGTGGTGATTGGGCTAGTGACCTGATTCACTGTAAGGCAAAAGAATAGGACACTAACAAGAAGGCACATGTACAAGAAAAACAGAACTTGTGTGTTTTAACAGCTTGGACTACTTTCACGCAATTATGAATGCACCTTCCCCCTGCAGTTATCTTCCTTTCTCCTCCCTCCATCCCTACCCCCTAAATTCAGTGGACATTGACAAGGAGTTGGTTGTCTTTAGTCCAGAAATTAACGCCTGTTTATGGAATCAGCGTCTTCACATTTCTTATTTAAACCATCTAGTGTGAGTGACATTGTTGTTCTATATTTCTGAACCACTGAAAGCTTACTTAGAGGGATATTTTTTTTTCACTTGAAAGCAAAATGTTTAAATGGAACACTTCCTCCTAACATTTCATTTATCTACCTAGCATTTAATAAGGTTTTTATTTTTTTAAGGATACAGCCAACTGACCCAAGTATTACTGAAATGGATTTGGACATAGTCTGTTGGCTAAACAACCTTACTAGCACAAATTTAGCTGAAATGGTATTAGCGTTTCCTGCCTTATGTGTAATTTAAAGAAGATTTCTTTGATAGTCTCTTTTGTTAAGTGGAGTTTTTGAAAGGACTCTGGCTGAAATCACTCGGTTTTACTTTGCCCTTCACTGAAAAATGAAGTTAGAGTATCCTGGCATTTCTTTTTTAGTGAACCTGAATAGAGGAACAGAATTCTTTGGAAATAGAGGCTACAGCTAAGAATATTGGCAGGAAACGATGGAGGATATGGGGAAAGCAAAATAATGAAGCTGCATATTTACTGAAAATACATGACCACTAATTGAAAATTGAAGTGAAAATATTCTCAAGATTACTTTGTGAACGCTTATTAGTTCCTTTTACGAGAAAGAAAACCTAGAAGTATAAATTCATACCACGTCTGTTGATTCTTTTAAAATATCAGTAATCTGTCAAGGGAGAAAAGCTTAAATATGTAATAGAATATTCTTTATTGGCCAAGTGATAGGACACACAAGGAATTTGTCTCCGGTGCATAAGCTCATCAACAAAGTGATACGTCATAGATCATAAATCATAAGATACAATCATGAATCATAAGATGCAAACAATAAGTGATAAAACATAAGATACCAATAGGAGAAGATAGTATGAAAGATGAGAAGATGAGAAAAATGAGAATATTGGCTTGGATATCAATAAAAATATTGGACTACTAACTGAGGAGTGCCCAAATCCAGGTGACCACATGATGGGAACAAGGAGAGACAGAAAATCATCCCTCTTTGCTGCTGTCTAATGGTCATCTGGATTTGGGCAACCCAGATCTGATCCAGCCCTTGATCCAGAGACAACAAACAAAACTGTGATTTTTTTCCCCCACTCAATTCAACCCTCTTTTAGTAGCTGCTTCCCAGCAAATGTAGAGTCAAGAGGAAGGGTCAACAAAAAACAGAGAGGAAGGGGAAGAATCTATGCTTTGTGGGGTGGGAGATAGGAGAGGGAAAGATGGGACAGCAGGTATAGTGAGTAGAAGGATCATTTTGGTGGAAGGTAGCAGCAAGATGGGTGAGGGTTACTGGTGGGAATCCAGATCTCCATGTTCTCTGGAAAACTCTGAAAAACCTCTTAGAAGAAGCCAGAGAGCTATTTAGTGACTCCATTTTGATTTATCACTGTCATGTTTTGTAAAATATGCAATATCTGTAGATTATTGTCCCTCAGGTATTTCTCTATTTAAATTATCCAAAGTATGGTTGTGCTGGGTTTTATGAGGTATCACTCTATAATTTACTTTACACAGTGTTGGGGTGTTGCTGGTTAATATTTTGTATATTTTGTTTCTTGGTAGGGGTTGCCTATTTTTATTTTTATTTTCATTTAATCTCTCATGTTTAAATTGATATTAGATTAGTTTTAAAGCATTCTAGTATTTTTGCCAGAATTATACATAAAAAGTTGTTTTGAAGATGTATAACATCAGAATAAAAGTCCTACTCCTTTTGTGGTGGGGGGGTCCTGCTCAGTTTTCTTGATTTTGATTTCTCTGAATAATTTAGGACAGTGAGAGTGTTACTTATACAGTTGAGAAGATAATTGAAACAGATTCAGCACTGTGATTTAATAATCTTAACATAATGCAATATATATGCAATGGCAGCATCCATTATCTGGGCTGGTCAATTATTTATTTCCTTGAAAAAGTAGAGCCATTTCCCCAATGAGCCGCTCAATGAACATTATTGCCATAGGCATCTGTAGTTTGCAATGTTTAAAGTGCATTTTTAAAGACCTGCTAATTATCCATTTAATTACATGTCCAGGCTCAGAAAATGCGTTTGCTTTTGTAAGCAGTTATTTATCAGAAAGCACTCTTTTCTTAATGCTTTTGTTTCTTCTTTCTACAAATTACATTACAGACAGATTTAATTTCAAGCTAATTAGGCATGAATATAAGAGAAGCTGTGTGAGGCACTAAGAACAATGAATCTATCCAATAAGTTATATTTCTGTGAGGTTAGATTTGGTGATAATTTTGGATCTAAATATACATGTACCTAGGCGTCACATGTTCTATTAAGCTATAATATGATTTGCTTGTTCGTCACTTGCAAAATATATGCATCTAGCTATGATGGTTTGATGGCTCAAAATATGTTTAACAAAACTCATGTATTTGCAATGATTTGTGAACCAGCCATAGAGAAGCTATTTGCGTTCAGATGATGAGTATTGGACTAAAGTATAAAATACCAAGAATACTTCTAGAGGAAACTATGTCAAATGCTGGACTTGATGGCAAAGTCACAAATGAATTTTTACGCCATGTTGAAATCTGACAGAATTGTTCTTGGAAGCCTTTGAACAGGGCTTTTCAACCTTTTCACCCATTGTACCACTTTTAGGATATGGCAACATCCAAGTACCACCAGTCGCCTAGCAAGGTGTCAAAAACTTGACCCCCCAAAAAAAGGGAAAAAGTGATAAAGTACAGGTAGTCCTCGACTTACAACAGTTCGCTTAGTGACTGTTCAAAGTTACAATGGCACTGAAAAAAGTGCCCCCCAAGGCACAGCCGAGCAAGACACCTGCCTGTCCGCCCGGCGGCGCTCTCATTCCCCTCCCCCACTACCACTTTTCTAGGATGGTCGTGTACCACCTCCAGGTGCCAATGTACCACAGGTGGTACCCGTACCACTGGTTGAAAAGCCCTGCCTTTGAAAACTGAACATGTGCTCAACTGGTTTAGTTACAATTCTGCATGAAAAAGAAAAGAAAAATGGAAAAGGTGTGCAAAACATAATGTTGGTTATAATATGTGATGGTTACATATGTTTGTTTTTCTGGGAAGCAAAGTCTGCATTCAGTAGAGGCAGGCACATTCAGTAAAAAGGCCAATCATCCTATCTGACAAGGAACTCATGACCTTCATAAGGAAAATTCTTTTATTATTATTTTTTAAAAATCACAATTCTGCTTGAATTCTTATACTAGACAGCATCCTGTGATGTCATTCCACTAATCCTACCAGCAAAATGGATTACTTCCCGCAGCATCACCTCATTTATGATCCCAAATTTATTTTCAAAGGGTTGAGAGACTAAAACAAATTTGCAATGTACATGAAAATGCATGGAGAAAAGAACTGGGATCCTATGGAAATCTGTTCACCTAAGGTGGAATGTATCTCTCTTTTTTGCATAAGTGGAACAAATACATAAAATAATAATAATAATAATAATAATAATAATAATAATAATAATAATAATAATAATAATAATAATAATAATAATAATAATAGTAGTAGTAGTAGTAGTAATAAAGTTGGAGGGGATCTTGGAGGTCATCGAGTCCAACCCCCTGCTCAGGCAGGAAACCCTACACCATTTCGGACAAATGGCTGTCCAGTCTCTTCTTAAAAACTTCCAGTGTTGGAGCATTCACTGCTTCTGGAGGCAGGTTGTTCCACTGGTTAATTGTTCTAACTGTCAGGAAGTTTCTCCTTAGTTCTAGGTTGCTTCTCTCCTTGATTAGTTTCCATCCATTGCTTCTTGTCCTGCCTTCAGGGGCTTTGGAGAATAGCTTGACTCTCTCTTCTTTGTGGCAGCCCCTGAGATATTGGAACACTGCTATCATGTCCCCCCTCGTCCTTCTCTTCGTTAAACTAGACATACCCAATTCCAGCAACTGTTCCTTATATGTTTTAGCCCCCAGTCCCCTAATCATCTTTGTTGCTCTTCTCTGTACTCTTTCTAGAGTTTCAACATCTTTTTTGCATCGTGGTGACCAAAACTGGATGCAGTATTCCAAGTGTGACCTTACCAAGGCATTGTAAAGTGGTATTAATACTTCACGTGATCTTGATTCTATCCCTCTGTTAATGCAGCCTAGCATTGTATTGGCTTTTTTGGCAGTTGCAGCACACTGCTGGCTCATATTTAAGTGATTGTCCACTAGGACTCTGAGATCCCTCTCACAGTTACTATTATTGAGCAAGGTACCCCCTATACTATACCTGTACGTTTGGTTTTTCTTGCCTAAATGTAGAACCTTACTTTTTTCACCATTGAATTTCATTTTGTTAAATAGCGCCCAGTGTTCAAGTGTGTCCAGGTCCTCCTGTATCCTAAGCCTGTCTTCTGGAGTGTTGGCTATTCCTGCCAGCTTGGTGTCATCCGCAAATTTGAGTTCCCCATCTATCCCCTCGTCTAAATCCTTGATGAAGATGTTGAAGAGCACTGGGCCCAGAACAGAGTCCTGGGGCATCCCACTACACACTTCCCTCCATGTAGATGTGGTTCCATTGAGGACCGCACGCTGAGTATGGCCGGTCAGCCAGCTACAAATCCATCTGGTGGTGATGCTGTCTACCCCACATTTTTCTATCTTATCAAGTAATAGGTTGTGATCTACTTTATCAAATGCCTTACTGAAGTCCAAGTAAATTATATCCACAATATTCCTCTGATCCACTAATTTTGTCACTTGGTCAAAGAATGCAATAAGGTTGGTCTGGCATGATCTGTTTTTGACAAACCCATGTTGGCTTTTAGTGGTGATTTTGTTTGCCTCTAGGTGTTCGCTGATTCGTTGTTTGATTATCTTTTCCAGAATCTTCCCAGGTATTGAGGTCAGGCTGATAGGTCTGTAATTTCCTGGATCCATTTTTTTTCCTTTTTTTGAAGATGGGAACTACATCAGCTCTGGTAGTCCTCTGGTAGTTCCCCAGTGCTCCAGGATCTTTGAAAAATGTAGTTCAGTGGTTCTGATCATA
>NW_015386121.1:1178114-1189797 GCF_001527695.2 Protobothrops mucrosquamatus | reverse complement strand
AATTTTTGTAGGAACCTGTCTTCTGAAGAACAAGTCTTGTAAGATGTCAAGGGGCATCTTATAGGTAGGCTGGGCTGCTATCATTTATGCTAGAACCCCAAAGAGGTTCATTGCAAGCTCCTGCTTTAGCAAATGATTCATGCAGAAAGATAGTAATAGCTTTAAGATACAGCATCGAAACAGGAAATTGAAGACCGGATCATCTCTTGTAGGTGATTTCTTCTTGTGTAATATTAAAGAACAAATCTCCAGGATATGGAAGAAATTGTAATAGGCATTTCAGCTGAATGGGATTAAACAGAAATTTCATTATATTTTGTGTAGATTCATCATGACATTAAAGGTGAGTTTCCAGTTTTCATATTAGAAAAATCAACTTGAAAGGAATTGTGTGATGGAAAGAGACTGTTATGGATTGGGTTTGTCTATTGATTATTGTATTTGATTCTACCTGCTAGGTAATAGCATGAGATCTGCCACATACAAAGCACATGCTCTGATACTGGAGTGAGCTCTTTTTTCTGAAGTATTGCTTGGAGTTTTCCCCCCCAAGATTGTCCAATATTATTCATCCCTAATAAACAACAGTAGTTTATTCAAATTTGTTCCTAAGTCTACCACATGGACCCTAAGCAATTTGACAGGCAGGTTTCCCCACTTACATCTATATACCCTACCTCATTTATAGTTTTAACAAATATCTGGTCATGTTATATGCATCTTTATAGTGTCTTTAAATGTATTTCTTGAAAAAAAAGGGGGTGTTTTTTTAGATTTTCTCCCAAGACTGACTTACAGTGGGAGATACCCTTTCAAATATCCACTTTCTTGAAATAGTACTGCCCAGTAGCAATGACACTGTGAACAGATGCTGTAAGTATTTTATATCATCTTTCTGACAGGCTTCAAGTCTGGTCATTTTCACAATCTGGGTTGGGAAGAAAATATAGATGAATAACACTGAATTATTACAACAGACATACAGAGTTTTATGAAGAGTATTATCTAGATCTTTTTTTAAAAAAAAATACCGTAGTTGAGATTTCTAGGAAAACATCAATCTAAGAATTCCTAAATTCTACAAGATTGTTGGAGAAGCTTTGCTCCAAGTTATTTCTCTTAATGAAGCAAATCCTTGTGGGAGCCAGTTCAAGGTACTTTTACTGATAAGAGTAAATAATTGTCTGGCACTTCATATATTAGGTTTTAGGTAGATATTATTATTATTACATATTAAACACTACCTCTGTGTTCTTCTGTTTTTAAATGAATTTAATACATGTCATTGTTCTCTTAGTTTACTGACAAATTGGTTGCATAGACTGAATATCATTTTTCTTTTATTCTAATATAATAGAAACCAGATAACCCCAATGCAAGGTATTAAATGTAATACAACTATTTCCTTAATGGGCATTTTAGGTCCAGCCAGTTATTGAATTCTCCACTGCCAGCAGATAAGTCTTAACCAACTGTGACAAACCAGAACTGCTATGTTAATATTACAGTCAGCCATGCCAAAATTAATATTTTGGCTAGATGTGCCAAGGTATATAATATAGCATGTGTATGTCTTTAATGTTACAAGAGAGTATTCTGTCACTTGCACACTTCAGGAAATGCCAGTAGGTATGTCAGTATGGTGATTCACTGAATTTGCATTTATGTATGCTGCTTGCGCTGATAATCAAGGGTGGTGTTCTGGAATGGTTGTAATTACAACATTTCATATTCCCAGGAAAAATGAGCCATTGGTGATAACTGCCATTTGTTTGAACAAAGAAGCAATTGTCCATTTATAACAATTCCCATATAGACACTGGAAACAGGTTTTGGTAAGAGTCAAAAGCTATAAAAGAGTAAAAATGTAGAGGGCATACAAGAAGGTAACTGAAAAAAGCAGATGATGATAAAAATAGTCAAAGGGAAGGATGTGGGAAAAGTCAGACAATGGTAAAGAGATAAAAACCAGAGGAAAAAGGTTCTTAACATTGAAATGAGAAATTCTATGTACAGAAGGTAGAGGAAAGCTGTTGTTAGATCTTCAGGCTACATGAATACAACATCTCCATGATGAATTCTCTGGACCTAAGCAGAAAGAATCAAAGGCAGCTTCCCGTCTCGCTGGAACATTGTTTGAGGAACAAAGGTATTCTTGATCTCTGATGTGCGGCATGTTTCTGCTGTCTGGCATCTACATAAACCTAGATGCAGTGGTGGGATTCAAATATGTGAACAACCAGTTCTCTGTGTGGATGCCACTTCCGGAAGTCCATTGTGGGGCTGGGCAACAAAAAAATAGCTATCGGTTCTGCCGAACTGGTGTGAATCAGCTGAATCCCACCACTGCCTAGATGTATTTTCTGGTCTGGTTCTTTTGCTTTGCCCCTTGATCCTTGTTGTTACTGAAATACCACACAAAACCATGAAAAATGTAGAGGTTGGGAAGAAAAATAAAACACTATAGGAGTGACACACAATAGAAGGAAGAAGCAAAGACAAATCTGTGATCTCCAGTACAAAGTACAGTTGTGCAGAAGTGAAAAAAACTTCATAATGCAAGCCCCACTCTTACATACTTCTGTCTTGATACTGGATGCAAATAGGTTATGTCAGGTGACTTAAATAATGAGGCATGTGTTATTATTTGTCCCACCCCTTAATGTGATCAATGGATGAATAACTTGTGCATTACTGAGAAGAGGGCAGGTGCTTGAGTCTGTCAAACTTATTGGGTATATAATCTAAAGTCTGACAAATCTGTTGTACTCCTTTAGAGATCCCAACTGAATTTAGTTATTGCATTTGGATGTGCTTTCCTTAACTGTGGCTTAGAGAATAAGCCACAGTGTTGAGTGTGTACAACATTCTAAGCAGATATCAGATAAAAGGCTTCACGGAGATTGGTAGAAGATGGAAAGAAATATTAATGGTATCAAGCAAACTAAAGGTCAGAAATAGCTTAGGTTGGTGATAGATGCTCAGGACCACAAAAATAACTTTTTCAAATGTGTCCAAAGGAAGAAAAAATGGTACACCAAGAAAAAGTAAAGATAGAAAATGCTGTAAATAATAAAGGCAGAGCAAGTCACTTCCCATTTTAGTAACAAGCGAATACTGTACTATCTGTGTCCCACCAAGCAGTCATGAAGAATGAATTTAATTCTTCAGAGCTGTGTGAAATGTATCCTGGGATGTTAAAGAAAATGATTGGTAATCCAATTAAATTTTATTTAGAAAATCCTGGTGAACTAATGAAGTGATAGAAGACTGAAGAGAACATTACGCTTATTGTAAAAAAGTGGAAAAATTAATGGAATTACCAACTATTGGGGTGTAAGTGTCTATATGTGCAGCGGAATTTCAGGAACAAATTAGGAATTCTGTCGGTGTACCACACAATGGCACAATCACTTGAATTTCTTGGTCTACTTAGCACTAGTGTTCTTTAGGCTATTAATGCTGGGGAATCTACATGGCCTTCAGGATGGGTCAAATGTGGCTCATGATTTCCTGGCATCCATGACAATTATGGCCTTAATTCAAATACTATCAGGCCCAACCCATCTAAATGAACAGATGCTAGGTCTTGTTTTCACCTCAAAGCATTTTATGGATAATCTGAAGATTTGGTTACTAGTTGTTTATCAAGATTGGATCACTATTTTGTCAGTCTGCTAGTGTTCACTGTTAAGTTCAGCAGTGGTGTCATCTGTAATGGTAGGTGGGAATGACCTTGAGAGACAGTTAAAAGAAATGTTGTTTAAGGAATGGTCAGATAAAAGGTAGTTGAGCCCTCAAAATGTGGGCAAGGTAAGAGACTCAAAAGAAACCCTTAGTTTCTCAAATTGTAAAAGAGATCGGAGATATATCTGCTCCCAGACTTGCAAGATTCTATTAAGATAGTTTACAATAAAGTAGAATTAGCTGTATGGTCATGTTTCCTGTATGGCTCACTTCATAAGGCTGACAGAATAAGATAGCTCATACCTGACAATTTATGGGCATCAGTGTCCTGGCGGCATTGAATTAGTGGGAAAGAATCCTTTTGTATGTTCATCAACAGACACTCATGCCCTCATTAGGACTTGGTTGGTTGATTCAATATGCCATACCCGGTACCGGCCACAAATACTATCCCTGCACTCTGACTAATGTTAGATTGTTCAGTAGTACAACACCTATGTTTACCAGTCCTGCAGTGGTTTCCAATTCAGGATACTCTTTTTAACCTATAAAGACCACAGGCTCTGATCCCAGAATATTTATGAGATTGTCTCCTCCAACTTGACTCTTAATGACTTATTCATTCTACTTTTATGGGGATAGTCCAGATTCCTTCAATCTGGGAGGTGAAACAGGCAGAGACCCAGAAGCAGTGCTTCTCCAGTGCTACTTCAACCCTCTGGAATAATAAGCTTCTGCCAAAGATGAAGTTAGCCCTTTAAATATATTCTAGAAAACTGTCGAAACAGGGCTGTTCCAACATCTCTTTGGAGGCTAATGTCTGCTTTTTGCTTGCCATCCGTTTTGCAATGGGTTATCTTAATTTTGTATTGTGTTTAATGAGTGTTATAATGAGGCTTATTGTTTTGCTGTTTTTATGCTTTGTGAGCTGCCTGGATATATACAATTGTGATTCACAAGTAATAGAGAGAGGAAGGAAGGAGGAAGGTCAGTTTTAGACTATGTTTTAAAGAGGCTGAGCTGGAAGTACCCTAAAAATGATGTCATAGCAAGCATGGGTTTGTCAAGAACAAATCTTGCGAGATTAACTTTTTCATTTTAATTGGGTGATTTCCTAAACACATTATGGAAATGCTGTAGATGCAATGTATCGTGATTTCAGTAAAGCATTTAACAAAGTGCTCCATGACATGCTGGTAAGCAAGGTTTTTTCTTTATTATGATTGGATGGCATGACAATTTTATTGAAAATGTGCTCATCAAACATCAGTAGTTTTTCATCATTGGAGCAAGATGCCACAGGGTTAGTTCTGAGCCCAAACTGTTCAACATTTTTATTACAAACTTGGATGAATAAGTAGAGGGAATGCTTATTGCATTTGCAGATGGTACAAATTAGTTCGAAGAAGCAACACTCTGGCAATCAGAAATAAAATTCAAACTGATTTTAATCAGTTGGAGAAATAGTGAAAATAATAGAATGAAATTTAGTAAAGACAAATACGGTTTTGCACTTAGGAAGCACAAATCAAATGTACAGATACAGAATGGGTTTACTGGCTTGGCAATAATAATTTGGGAATGATTTTTGAATAGCAGTGCATTACAAATGAGTCACCCATGTGATGTGACTGCAAAAAAACAAAGGAAATCAAATTTTAGGTTGCATTAGGAAAAATACAATTTTCAAATCACAAGAAATAATATTTAAAATTTAATAAATATTATTTATTTCTTCTGTCCGATCAGATACCGTCTCAAATATTGTGCCCAGATCTTGGCACCTGAACATTAGAAACAATTCACGCAAACTGGAACAGGTTCTGAGAAGAGCTTTAAGGATAATCAGGGAAATAGAAACTAAATAATATGAAGGAAGTTTAAAGAAAAAAGAAACTGAGTGAAGGAGAATGTTAATGTTAATTGCATGAAGGAATATTTCAACTGACTGTTAGAAAACAGTAAAAAAAAGTTCAGCCAAGAACCAAGTAGAATTGGTAGGTTTCTCTTAACTGGATCTCTTCAAGCTGAGACTATACAACCATTTATAACACCTTCTCCCTCCCCATTTGCCAATCTCAAGTTTAGCTAATAAGTGTTATACTACAGGCTTTAAGAGACAATGTCAAAACATATTCAGTGCTTGCTTTTTCCATTACTAGTTTATGTTGAATGACTCACACTGATATTTCCCTTATTAAGTGATAGATGTGCGAGGGACCAACTAGCCCATAATCTTACTTGCAGGATACTTTAGAAATTCCAGTATTTATCTCTAAATGTTTATGTTGACAACATTGTATTGTTAGTACAGCAATCCCTGTTACAGTACAATATAACAGCCATTATTAAATCATTAAACTGGCACAGCTTTCAGTCAAAATAAAAGTGACAGCTAATTTGCTTCTAATGCCTAGGCCAGGGATTTTCAAACTTGGCCCTTCCTTTTATGACTTGTGGATTTCAACTCCCAGAATTCCTCAGCCAGGCACGCTGGTTGAGGAATTCTGGGAGTTGAAGTCCACAAGTCATAAAAGGGCCAAGTTTGAAGACCCCTGGCCTAGGCATATGTCACTCTTTTCAGCCTCTTAAGTACTGTATCTTTAATTTGTGCACATGGGATGAGAGAGACATTTTAACGGGAAAAATTTCTGTTCTATTTTTGGGGTTGAGAGAGCTGCTTTATCCTGTGAAAAAGTAGATATTGCATTTCTTGTATTTATTAACACTTCTGAATTTCATTTATTATTCTTGGATAATTGAGTTGTTGATATGCAGCTTCGCCTAAAATAGTCCCCTTATGATCAGCAATACATGTCCTTGTATAAGTTGGGGTGTTTTGTTATTGCTAGGACCAAATTCTGTTTTCACAGACCACATATAAATATAAATAATGATAATCAGATGCTATCCGTGTTATGTATATTTTATGACAAAGCAGAACAAGTAAGTTCTACATTTTGAAGAAGTCAAGGATATACACACCTTAGCATTTCTGGACAAAAAGGAATTGGCCAGCAAGTACTGTACAATTGTGAATCTTTTCCATTTATTTTATGAATACGCTTGATTACTATCTGTACAAGATTCCTGCTGACAACCTAACAATGGTTATCAAAATCACTCGTTCTGATGAAAGCTGTTTAGCTTTAAATGGTTCTTCTGGAGCAGAGTGAACCTTCAATATTGAATCACGCTGAGATCAGTTTGATCCATGAATGGGCATCAACCACTGCTCTTGTGAGTCAGTAGCCTGGGTAATAAAAGGGACCCAATACAGACCTGTAATTAAACAGCATGGCACTGTGGTGACCAAAAAATTGCCATGAATTTGCTTTTTTTTTTTTTTTAAACTCTAGAGAAGAATGTGAAAGTGAAGGGAACAAAACAAGATACTTGTAACTGGCCAGAAATCAAGGGCTGATTGACTGATACATTAGATGTTCAACTATTGGCCCAGAAGACAAATGCTGATGTGTTGCAAGCTATGTAGGCTTGCGAACACGTCAACGTGCCAATGCCCATAAGTATTCTGGTATCCTAATAGAGTCAGACAGGCTGTTCAATCTCTGTTGCATTTTAATTGTACAATTAGGAGAGGTGTGTGACAGGCAGACTGATGGCCAAAGATAACATTGCATTTTAGAGAGGAAGAGGAAAAGGAAAGTAGTATGTAAATCCATGGGGTTCTCCCTTACTACTAATTATGTTATGAGAACCAGCTGCTTTATATATGTCGTGTGTCAGTATTTCACTGTTGCTCATTTGTCCATTAAAAGCATAAGCGCAATTTGTTTCCCAGACATCAGCAAATAAAAAGATGAGAGTAAAGGAAGCTGTTCTAGGTAGCCCCAAATAGTCTCCCTCGTCTTATTAATGTGATTTGCAAAATAGCTGATTATCAAGAAAGTGCTTTGGCTGGAGTAAATGCTGATGTTTATCGAATTCTGTGAGTTATCTTCTTCTCTTTCTTCAGAGCAGGACTATGCCACGTTTGAAACAATTAGACAGCTATATCTCCCTTGTGCGGTTTCTTTAGTAGGGTAGTGAGACTTTCAGTACTGCTGTGATGTAATTGTGAGATGACCATTTATTAATAGAAAAGATATTAGGGGAAGATCTAGTTGAAACAAAACACAGAACCTGTTTTGTACATGAGCAAAAGAAGCTTGATAGTGTGCGCTCTCCAAAAACATTTGTTTTAAGATATATTTCCCAAAGATATCTAAACTTTGATTTCAACTGGAAAAGTGCAGGCGAAATAGTTTCTGCATGTCATAGCCTTCATTTCCCCCCCCCAGAGATTTTCTTTAATACTACCCCATTTTAAAAGTAGATGTGGAATGTTAAATTTACATTCAAATTTGAACAAAAATCCAAAATCATCTCCAAATGAATTTGAACATGAGCATAGAAATCAGTTTTGTCATTATGGTTTTTCATTGAAATAAGTTATCGGACACTTTGCACAACTGACAAATGATATGCAGGGGATTGAACACTATAGTTAGAATGCCTTGAGTTGGGTGTGACTCAGCATTCTTATTCTACTTTATATACTGCAACTTGTTCTAAAACCACAAACAGCTCATTTTCGACACATAATTCGTGAGCCCATAAAACCCCTTGCAAGGAGACTGGTCTTATTGTGGATATCATTGCCGCTTCTACATCAAAAGGTTGACTTACTTTGCAAGCATCATATTTGTAGTTGTCTCCAGGTGTGTGTGCTAAGTCAGGCATGACTGAATGCATTGTACTTGAGTTTATTGGGAAGGTGATATTTTTTCTAGCAACTTCATCTTTTAGTACAAGTGTTGTGCTGCACAAAACAATGGTGAAAGAGGGCAGGAAATCTTTCTTTCTTTATGGAAACGGGAATTGCTCCATATTCACATAAAAGGTTTATGTATAGCTAGAAGAAAGTAGAACTCAAACAAAATGGTCCTCTTGACTCTTCAGTTCCAATAGAAGACAATTATCAAGGACTCCATGTGGTTTTAGTACTTCACTTGATTTTATTACCAGAACTATCAAGGACTCCAACAGAAGGAAATTATCAAGGATATACTGCTATATTCTCTGTAAAATTTGGAAGACTTTGGCCACCCATTGATAAACCCACTGTTAATTGTAATACACTGTTACATCTTGTTCTGTTTTCTTTTATTTTAATGTTTTAATTTTTATTCTGGGTAGGTAGGTAGGTAGGTAGGTAGGTAGGTAGGTAGGTAGGTAGATAGATAGATAGATAGGTAGATAGGTAGATAGGTAGATAGGTAGATAGATAGATAGATAGATAGATAGATAGATAGATAGATAGATAGATAGATAGATAGATAGATAGATAGATAGATAGATAGATAGAAAACAACACCCACTTCAAAAATTGGAAGGGCAAGCTACTGTATATAAGGGAGAAAACTTCACATTCACTTGCAGTAATGATGTTACCTAGTTGGGTAATGAAGCAAACTGTCATGCTCAGGAGCATCAAAGACTCCATATGATTCTGCAGTCCTTTGCACAACATGTGAGGGGATCTCTGAACCTGGAAAAGAAATTTGCATGCTAAATGAGGGGAAGGTCCTGTATCTCGGCACTGCCTGGGTGACTATAAAGTTCAGGAAGTTGCACACCAGAACTGAACGGTGAAATGCAACCCTATCCCAGACCATCCAAATCTTGCTTTACTTCAGGAAGGCAGTAATTTCATATGCCAACAGAGTGCCGGAAGTGAAGGACTTTACCAAACAACTGTGACAACTTTCCATTTTTTGTATTGCTACTCCACCATTCCAGCTTTGAACTGTTGTGAACTCTCTTGCCATCATATATGCATACTAATTTTATTGATCCACTAATTATATATAATTAACAACAATAAAAAAAATAGCATGGCCCTTTTCCACCAAACAGATACGGAAATTACAGCAGCAGAATATGCCTGGAAGTCATTTTCAGTTCCTATACCCATAATTTCTCTCTCCCTGCTCCCATTCATTGATAATTCTTTTCAAGTCCTGGCAGAAGGAACTCAAAGGTGATCACAGTTTCAGATAATTTAGCGTGCAAATGGGAACTGCATTAGCAATTCAGCAGTTCAGTTCTCTGACTACTTGACTTTTATCAATCTGGCAAGCTTCATCTTTGCCAGTGTGCTAATTGGTGAGTATGTGAAATAATGAACAGTATTCTACGTTCTAGATTCTGGCTAGTCAGTCTTTCGAGCACTTCTTTTTATACGTCTGGGAACTTACAGCGTAAATAATAAGTGTTCTTGCTCTTTTTTCATTACTCTTATGAATTCTGAATTATTCTTTTTGTGATTGAAACCTGCCACTTGAATGACAGAATTTTCACCTCTAGTAGAATAATTTTAAATAGAAGAAGAGTGGTATGTATATATATATATATATGTATGTGTATATATATATATATATATATATATATATATATATATATATATATATACACAACCTCTATGATTAAAATAATTCTCAGTTCCAAGGAAATTGAAATGGAATTCATTGCAATCCCACTTTATCATTATTCCCCCCGCTAGTACTGACATTTTTCTAGACTACTTATTTCTGCTTGAACTGCTTGCTTAGAATGAATGCTTAATACTTTACTAAATGATTACTATCTTGTCAAAAGTAAATGTTATGTTTCTTGTAAAATGAGGGACCTATGACCCAGAATACATAATATAAGCAATGTTATTTAACTATATGATATGATATATAGGGCAAATACTTCGATAAAATGCTGTGCATTAGTTATGTCTTGTCTGGGTTAATGCTAATCAGCATTTTGTAGATAGTGTAGTACAGTTACTCCTCGACTTACAGCCATTCATTTGGTGATTATTCAAAGTCACAAAAGCACTGAAAAAAATGACCTTCACACTTATGACCATTGCAGTGTCCCTATCACATTAAAGCAATTTGGGTGTACTTATGACAGTTGCAGCGTCCTGGGGGTCAAGTAATCACCATTTGCAACCTTTCGAGGATTGACAAGCAAAGTCAATAGGGAAAGCTGGCTTCACTTAATGACCATGCCAAAAAAAGGTCATGAAATTGGGTGCAACTCACTTAATAAAGACGTCACTTAGCAATGGAAATTTCACTCCTAATTGTAGTCGTAAGTGTGATGGTGTGATGATCATGGTGATAATGATGAATGGGTGATGTCTTGCATACAAATATTACCCCATGTCTACAATTGTTCAGTTTTGTTATTAGAAATACAGTAAATGTATCCTATGATAGTGAAAACAGTCCATTAAATGGAAATGATTAGTACGGTCAGTGGGAGGGGCAGATATGGTGGGAGCAGAGGACCATATCGGGTTTTGGGAGCACGCACATGCTGCTTACAAGCTTGTGGGTGCTCCGGTCCTCAGGGCTCTACCCAGCCTCCAGGGATCTTAGATCCTCGGGCCCGGGACCATCGGCTGATGTTATGCAATGCCAGGTCCGTGGTAAACAAGGCCCCCCTCATTCAAGATCTTATTCAAGTGGGGGGTGCGGACCTGGCGGGTATCACCGAGACCTGGCTGGGCATGGAAGGGGGAGTGCCCCTCGTTGATATTTGCCCGCCGGGTTTCCAGGTATTCCATCAGCCGAGGACCCGGAGTAGGGGCGGTGGGGTAGCGGTCATTATAAGGGAGAGCCTATGCCCGAGGGAGACCACTGTGCCTCAGATAGACGGTGGAGAGTCCCTCCTTGTGAAGTGGGGGCAAGGGGTACAAGTGGGCCTGCTGATTATATACCTGGCCCCCTGCTATGGATCAACGGCCCTGCCTGAGCTGGCTGACGTAATAGCCGGGGTGGCAGTTGAGACCCCCAGACTTATAGTCATGGGGGATTTCAATCTGCCATCGGCGGGCGAAACGTCGGCGGCAGCTCGGGAGTTCCTGGCTTCCATGACGGCCTTGGACCTGACCCAATTAGTTCATGCCCCCACCCACACGGGAGGACACACACTG
>NW_015386121.1:1172859-1175686 GCF_001527695.2 Protobothrops mucrosquamatus | reverse complement strand
CCGTAAAGAAGCGTTTGTAATTCCCTGGAGCCAGGCTCGTGTTCCCTCCCGAGCCGCCAGTACCAACCAGGAGGGACACGGATCCAATAAACATGTGGTTGCATTCAGTCTCCCCAGGATCCTGTCCACGTCCTCGGGAGCCACAGAGTCAAACTCCTCCCATACAACAGTCTCAAGACCTGCCCTCGCCTCCTCCCCTTGATCAGCATGATACAACTGCTGCAAAATAATAAATATCTGCAGGTCCTATTTGTTGTGCTTCTCTACCTAACGTAACTGTAGAAGGTGCCAATTAAGATCTCAGATGTAACTTGAATCAGTGGTGGGATTCAGCTGGTTCGCACCAGTTTGGCAGAACCGGTAGCTATTTTTTTGTTGCCCAGGCCCAGAATGGACTTCCGGAAGTGGCATCCATACAGAGAACCGGTTGTTTACATATTTGAATCCCACCACTGGCTTGAATCATATGGACAAAGATGGCCTTTAAAGATATTTTCCAGCTTATTAGTTTTTTTGCTTTTTTAAAATAACCTATCTTTATTATTTTTATAAATAAGGCAATGTGGTAAACATACCTAATACTACTTCTTCCCCCTATTTTCCTCACAACAACAGCCCTGTGAGGTGAATTGGGCTGAGAGAGTGCGACTGGCCCAAAGACATCCAGTCAGCTTTCACGCCTAAGATGTCAGTATCAACACTTTATCAAAGTTATTCCTGCAGTCAGTGCAACTAAGAGAAAGCATTTTTTAATCCCCTTTACAATCCAGATAATCCATCTTGGATATAATTAGTGCAGATCCTAATCACTAATTGAGGCCAGACCATTCTCTAGATAGTGCTATTGCTTTCATTAGAGTCTAGCCTTAAATATACACTTGATGCTTCCTGTTGTTAATTTCACGATTTGAAACAGTGCTTACGTCCCCCAAATCTCAAACTGTGGAGCTGGTCTTTCAAGGGTATTGTAGTCCATCCTGAATTGGAATAACAAGTCTATCAAATTTAGCAACATTTTGTTTTGCCTCTTTAAAACTAAAGGTAGAAAAGAGAAGTAGGAACCATCCACCATCTATTGCCATCATCATTATTATGGTAAGGCAACTCATATCTTCAGATGATGTTTTCACAGTGACTTCACAGAGAATGACATTGAAGAATATGTGAAATATGTAGTAACCCCAAAATCAAAATCCTTAGGGTGCAGTCTTTGGGGGATTGACTATCCAAGAAGAACCAGAACCACTCTAATGCAATACCACCTGCACCCAGATCAAATTGAGGAGGCATAACATTATAATGACTCAAGTCCTGAGACACAAGCAAAATACCATAAAGAGAGGTCTTATATTTCCGCCACTAAATCCCTAATGTAATTCATCTAGTAGGGCAAAACAAGGGTAAAACTAAGACCCGAATGATTCCAAATAATCAGTATCTTCCCAAAGTAATGGCAAAACCATGTTTCTCTATAATTCTGCCCCCAAAGAGAAATCGGGGTACACTAAAAAGTCCCAAGTTCTATCCATTTTATCTGTCAAATCTTTAACCAAAGGCCATAGATCTTTGTTATAAATATATCAGCAAACGTTTCTCTCAAGAGACATTTCCCCTTGTTGCTTTCCCCTTTATTAGAAATCAGATTTCAAAAAAGCTAGTTTATATTCTTGGGTGGAATAGGTTAAAATTATCCTTTAGCTGATTAGATGGTATGAAGGAAAATAGACCTGGCTTTGGAACAGGGAATGAATGGGAAAATCATTAACCAGGGGAAAGGGAAAGTTCAGAAAAGATTGCTCACTTCTGAAAAAAGTTGAGAAAGGCACTCCAAATAACTTTGCCTTGATGCTTTTTTCTGGAATACAATGGAGTAAAGAGGAACTTTGTGAGGCTTTCAAATTCTATTATTCTACCCTAGAATGATAAAGAGCATTCTTGGAATTCCTGCTGTGCCTATTTCTTGGCCTTGCTTACTTTGAAGGACTGACATATCATCATCTAACTCCTTACATCTTCAGCCTTGTGACATGAAACTCAATGTATATGTGATCCATTGTATCTGCAGCATGTAATGTCAATTACAGCTTTCAAGGGTTCCATCACTCTGGGCAAGCATTTAACCATCTCTGAAAGATCAGCAATTTCAAACCTTAAGCTATATCTTAAGCTGGTCATTTTCATAGCAAGGTTTCTTCCATCAGTACCCTAGCCTTTATACTACCTTCAGATGCTTAGAATAGGAAGAATATTCATAAACAGGTCTATATCATCTACTTATTCCAGGTAGAGTTTTGAATCTCAGTATAATTTCTAGCTAAGATTGCATCACTATTATTGGCACGCATCACATTGTCTCTTCCTTCCCAAATTAAACACCTTATTTCTCCTGATTTTTTTTAAATATATGGCTTGGGTTTTTTTTATGTGCACCCTGTTGGCCCAAATATGGGAAGAAGAAATAAAAATGATTGTCGCAGTAGCGACTGCTGCCTGGGGATAGCCCTAGATTGGGCTGATACAGGCAAAAGATTTCTTCTTCCCATATTTGGGCCGACAGGGTGCATCGTAAAAAAAACCAAGGCATATCTCCTCCCCTAGTCTCTTCCCTCCCTGATACAGCTGATGAAGTGAGAAAGACCCTGTGGCCTAGAGGTCAACACAGCTGCCTAACGTGCAAGCAGCCCAGGTTCTAATCTTAGAAGGGTATGGCTGGCTGATGAGAGCTAAGTAGCTCGAAATAGCTATACCAGTCTCCCTTTAATTGTTTGTTAGCAATCCAAATTTAACATTTTATATAAGGCAATATACTGTGTGTGTGTGTGTGTGT
>NW_015386121.1:1154462-1171854 GCF_001527695.2 Protobothrops mucrosquamatus | reverse complement strand
TATATATATATATATATATATAACAGAAATAAGATGTTTAATTTGAGAAGGAGGAGACAATGTGATGTCTGCAATATTTGTATGCTTGAAGGAGCCCTGATGGTGCAATGTTTAGAATGCAGTATTGCAGGCTGACTCTGCCCACTGCTAGGAGTTCGATCCTGACTGACTCAGGGTTGACTCAGTCTTCCATCCTTCCGAGGTCAGTAAAATGAGGACCCAGATTATTGGGGGCAATATGCTGACTCTGTAAACCATTTAGAGAGGGCTGTAGAGCACTATGAAGCAGTATATAAGTCTAAGTGCTATTGCTCTCGCTATTGAAGCATTATCCTTAAGTGCTAATTTTATATCTTTTTTCATTGATTTTATTAAGAATTATATTAAAGAAACCTAATACAGGGATATAAACAAAAGACAAAATTGGGGGAGGGGAATCCTTCCTCCAAAAAAGATAGTAAGAAAAAGAAACTTCCCCTTTCTTCCAGAGAGAATTTAGGCAATCTGGATTTCACATCTGCCTATCTTTTCAGCTGAAATGCCCCCGCTGTCCGCATGGAGTGGAGAAAATGCAGACACTAGCTTGCCTTGACTCATGAGAAACCAATTTTATTTCCAAGATATCAAGTAAGAAAAGCAGGTAATCACAGCCCAGGGCATTTGTGTATGGTATGTGTCCCTCATCTGTATTTTGGTGCAGACATATGGTATAAATAGAAAAAAGCAACAGCGGCAATATGTCTGCTGCCTCAAAATCTTGAGAAAGACTTTTTGGGAAATGATAGTGGTTCCCAGGTTGATAAATCACTCTTACTAATTCCAAGTAGACCAAAAGTGAGGCTTTTCTTGTTTAAAGCAGCGTTGGGCAACTTGATTTCCCTTTTTCTCAGAGCTCTGTAATCATGATTGCTGGAAACTGACAGCATTATTTCTTGGCATTTTCAGATGGGAAACCTCTAACATTTGAAGTGTAAACCCCAAAGCAGGCATATCACCATCTTGCCTGCATTTGAGATGTGGCTCTTATATTTGTAAACAATAAAGGTTGCCTACCCAGATACAAATCCTGGGTAATTTGACACGGATCATGGTTGTGACAACTAAGAGATTCTGTGCTATTTCTTTTCACAGCCTGTGTTGCCTCTGCAATGTTAACTAAAGGAATTTGGATTTTATGTTTAGAAAAAAAAGGATTCATCTGTGATCAGTCTTAATATTTTGTGAGATTTTTTTTTAAGTAAAGGGAGGAGGAATAAAACATTAAGAACAATAAATGAATTGGTAGATTCATTTGCGCAAAAACTTGCATGTGAAAAAAAAGCTTCACATATAATAGGAGGATCAATAGATTAAACGAAACGCCTATGCTTTGTTTATATCTTTTTCTGTAATGATGAAACCTTGTTCCCTTCCTCCATTTAGCCTTTTTATGTGCCCTTCGGGGTCTTCACCTCATGGTCATTTGCCACCATTTAGAAAAAATGTCCTTCAGGTCAACAGTACCCAAGTTTACTTTTCATTTGACAAGACAAAGCAGCTAATCCAGACTCTGTTCTCTGAGGGCTACATGACCTTTATGCAGTAACTGACTGTGTGTCAGGTGGAGGAAGTGAAGGTAACTTGTTTCACATCTGTGTTTTGGAATTTGTTTGTCCATTTTGAGTTGTTCCTTAGGCTATACTATTGTTTCGCTCTAAGGTTGTGAAGTTGCCTGGGAGGGGGGGGCAGGGGAGAAGGAAATGAATATGGATGGATGAATGAATTCAGCAAATGAATAAATCACTTCGGTCCATATATTGCTCCAACATTTTCTAAAATCCATTATCAGCACCCCCCCTCATAGCAGCATCCCAAATTAAGTGTTAGGATTTTTAGGAATGAAGAAAGGCTAAAGCAATTCTCATTTTCCCTGTTGGGACCAAATGGATAAAGATATAATTGTATGAATGCTTGATGGCCATTCACTTTTTTATTTGGTTTTATTTAATTATTCCAACAAGTAGGTAAATAGATTTTTGTATAGGTACTATGTATTTGCTTTTTTAAAATGCCACATTTACCTGAACCTATATAGAGTCAGCATTTATTTAATGTTCTTCAAATGATAAAAGCATTTAGGTGTTACTCTGCATAAGCCAGCTCTCAAGAAAAAGCCAGAGATAAAACCCTGTTCTGTTCAGCTACTAATTCCCCATTTACTAGGTTCCTATGCTTGAACTCCTTCATGCAATTCAACTTCATCCAACTGCAATTAGATAGTTCTTTTGATTATGTGATGTGTATAGCTCATGGTGGGTCACTGTAAACAATGTTGTAGTCCTAAAGTAATCAGCCCATGTTTTTATTTATTTATTAAATATATATGCCACCCATGTTGCAGTTTGAGGCAATTCTGGGCAGCTGCTTTTGCTTGGTTTAATGTCAGATCAGAATATCAGTTGTTTGCAATCTCCAGTCCGACTTTAAATACAAACTCTATGCATAACACATAAATAGGAAGCTGCAACTATTGAATATCTGTCTGGATGCATCCATTCCCACTCCAGTATTGACCTGAAGGACCATGGTAAACTGTAAGAGCTATAAAGTCATCATAATATTTCAAAAAGTATTTACAGCTTAGAGAGTTTTGAAGGAAAGATGAAAGCTGCAAACATTTTATACACTCACTGTAACCCCAGTAAGCGGTTCTTTCATTTGTTTACTGAATGTAATGTCAGTATCACATGGCAAACAGCCTGAAAAGAATCTAGTTATATTTTTTTTTCAACAATCCATGGAAAGCAGACAGAAGTGTTGTGTTACTAGATTTTAAGAAAGGAAAAACATTGAGCATTGGGCAGGAACTAGAGTCTCCTGGTATTAATAATGCATTTCACTTTTTTTCAAACACCACCCCCCCCCATTCTCTGTTTTTGCTTACTTTGACAAAAGACATCAACTTTACATTATTTTGTTAAGGTCTCAGAGTGTAGTTCTATTCATGCTTGGGGAAGACTAGTGACCCTTTCCCCTGACCTGCTGACTTAAGGTGCAGGAATTACCTTTAGAAAAATATGGGGATGGATGTAAGGAACTAGAGGAGTAGAGTTCTCACAGATGGTTTCATGGCTATCTCAGTAAAAAGCAGCCATTGGATATCAGTGCCATGAAAGGAGGAAGACTTTCTATTTACTTAATGGCCAAATTCGATCCAGCTAACAAATGTTTAAATAGCACTGTGAGATGAAATAACCTATCCTTTTAACCCTAATCTTGTATGGTTCTGAATTTATACTGGGTGCTTTACTCAAAATAATATTGTTTCAAGGGTCACTATACATCTGGGATAGTTTTAATGCAGTGGATTTAATTTGTATTAATACATAAGGAAAATGTCCTACCGACAACTATTGTAAAGCTACATGTTGATTTTACCAACATAGCACAGTTGACAGTTTGCAAAATAAAAGAAAATATATCTATTAGCTTGAACAAATGGAACAAACAATTTTAAAAAGAAAATTCATTGTAATAGCTATGCAGTAATTATAAAGAACCTATTATTGTTTTCTGCATCATTAATGATGAAAAATAACTGACAGTACAATAATGGATAATTATGCTATGAGTGTTTAGAACAGTATATTTACACCCCTTTGTTTGCTGCATTTCACTGCTATACTATGTAATATAGTAATGCATATATATAGTTTTTCTTATATTTAATTTCTATATATTGGATAGCTTCTTTGGAAAACACAATATAAAAAAATGGAATGGATATTGAATTTTTCTCAGACAAAGAGCAGAAGTGAGTCACATCTCTTGGGATCTGAGCTTAAGGAAATCTTGATATTGCAATCCTGATCCATAGACTGCTAAGCCTTTTTCTCTGACAAAAACACTTCAAGAATAGGTTAATAATTCAATGGCATCTCCCAAGGGAAAAATAAAGAATAAGGCTTCTACCCTTTATGTAGATAGCCATGGATAAAAACTATAAAGCAAACTAGAAATGAAGTCTCTTTTGTATGGAGCCCCCTTGGAATTTAATATAAGGGTGATCTAAAAAAAAGTGGCAGGTGGAGGAATTTCAAACATGTAAGATCCAGCCTTTTCTTGATAGTTTTCTTATATAAGTGGCTAGCCTTTAAAAAATAGCTACTCCATTGTTTATTCTTTTGATGACCTCTGTTCTTGTGGTGGGGGGGGGGAGAGAAAGAGAGAAAGATGCCATTGATGGAGATAGGCAAGATATTGTACATTACCAAAGCAGTGAGGGGGGAAATACATCTTAAACTCAAAACAAGTGGAAAATAATGGAAGTGGGTCATATCTCACTAATTTACACAGGAAAGGGAGAAGGTATAGCACAAACAGACTTGCCAGATTCAGTTATTAGAGTGACTCTCAATGAAATAGGAACTTAGAAGCATATTAAAAAGTAGAGACATCACTTTGCCAACAAATGTCCGTATATTTCAAGCTATGGTTTTCCCAGTAGTAATGTATAGCTGTGAGAGTTGGACCATAAGGAAGGCTGAACACCAAAGAATTGATGGTTTTGAATTGTGGTGTTGGAAAAGACTCTTGAGAGTCTCTTGAACTGCAAGGAGATCAAAGCAGTTAATCCTAAAGAAATCAACTCTGACTGTTCTTTGGAAGGACAGATACTAAAGCTGAAGTTCAAATACTTTGCCCACCAAATCAGAAGAGAGGACTCATTGGAAAAGACCCTGGTGTTGGGAAAGACTGAAGGCTAAAGGAGAATGGCAGATGATGAGATGGTTAGAGAGTGTCATCAATGCAATGAACATGAATTTGGGCAAACTCTGGGAGATAGTGCAGGACAGGGATGCCTGGGGTGCTATGGTTCATGAGTTGGACACGACTTAGCGACTAAACAACAACAACATGGCAAACTTTGGTGGAGGTGCAGGTTCTTTCCCCAGCAGCAAAGAGACAACATAGCTTGAAATGTTTGATATGCAGAGTGAAGATAGACCTCCCCGCACTTGAATGGCTCACGTGATATATTTAATAGTGATGTAGATAAATCCTTTAGTCTGGCAGGATTAGTCTGTCTATGGGTGAGCAGCAATAAAGAAACTACTTTGAAGTAACTCCTCCTTCTTGGTTCCTTAGACCTGATACAAACTACTCATTTCTCCTCCTATTTTTCCCACAACAACAATAACCCTTTTGGGTGGATTGGGCTGAAAGAGAATGACTGCTTTCATGCCTGAGGTATGATTAGAATATGAGGCTCCTGGTTTCCAGGCCAGCACCTGAATCACTACACCAAACTGAATATCAAGAGATGTGTATCAGTTTCATTAATATGACAGTTTCTTTCTAACAACAAAAACCTGAATACTGAAATATGTAGGTAGGATATTATCCCTTATATGTAATGCATTTACTATTTTGCAATAATATGTATTAAAGAAAATCAGGCTTGGTATATCATTAAAACTGTTTTGATGATTGGTCATTGTTGTAACAAATGCTGAAAAATCTAGTTTCAGAAAACATATGTGGAAAACTAAGATAGGACTTTCAACGCCTTTTCATCTTGTATTTTCTGTGCATTATTGGTTCTCTTTTGATTAAGTTGTTTCAATGTGACAACTGTCAACATCCCCATTCATCAATAGAAGACTAGTTTGGCTATTGCAAACAAATGACTCCAATTCCCCCTCCCCCATTTTAATCTGACGACTTTCTTATGGGATGCCTTCAAGTTGTTGGGGAACATTAATGGTCCACAGAACAAAGCCAAAAGGAAACATTGCAGCAGTCTATTTTCTGATTCCTAATGAACTGAAACAAACACTAATTACCTATCATTTATTTCCCTGGGTAAATGGTTTCTATTACCTGCTGTCTGACATGTTTTTTTAACAACAAAATAATTTGATGCTCTAATGCAAATTTGGTAAATTTATCACTTCTTCAACAATTTGATACACAGTAAAATCATTCTGAATGCTTGTCCTGTCTGGAGTTCAACACAATGTAATTGCTTATACCCTACATTAGGTTTAAATTTGGAACTGCTTACAGCAAACTATAATAAGAAATGACTTGATAGTGAGTGTGCCAATACATATCATATGAACATTATTTCTCTGTTTGAATACTGTGCTTGTATGGCTTTCCCCTTCTTTCCATCCACTTTTGCAACACATACTTTTTATATTAATTATTTTTAATTATAGTAATCTTACTTTGTAGTTTAATCATTTAAAATTGTATCATTTGTACAAGACTTTGAGATAATTATATGGGAAGTAGTACAAAAATACATTAAACAAAAGTTTCCTAATTATAATATACATAGAAAATATTGCTCTCATAGCCAAGGTATTATCAGATAATAACCTTGTTTTCTCATAAAAGGAATAAAATCAGGCTTCAGGCCATCCACATTCTAGTCATCTTTCATTTTTAAACTAAGAAGAACAATTCTGAAAATTTGGATTACAGGCAATTAATTATTCAATTCTGAAAAATCTATGAAAACATGTCTAGAATAGACCATTAATTCCAAATCTAAATTTGAAACTATACTTTAACTCATATATATACCACAAATTGTCGATGTGTGTATTGCCACAGTCTATGCCTATATAAAAAGCAACTAGAGATGAGCTAAACCAGGGGTCAGCAACCTTAAACACTAAAAGAGCCACTTGGACCCGTTTCCCAGAAAAAAGAAAACACTGGGAGCCGCAAAACGTGCACGCGTGAGGGGAGAGAGCTTGATTGAAGAGTTTAAGTAAAAAAGAAATAGAGGCTGCTGTGCATGAGCTCTCTCTCTCTCTCTCTCTCTCTCTCTCTCTCTCTCTCTCTCTCTCTCTCTCCCTCTCTCTCTTTCTCTCTTTCCTCTCCCTCTCTCTCTTTCTTTCTCTTTCCTCTCTCTCTTTCCTCTCTCTCTCTCTCCCTCTCTCCCTTTCTCTCCCTCTGTCTCTCTTTCCTCTCCCTCTGTCTCTCTTTCCTCTCCCTCTCCCTCTCTCTCTCTTTTGCTCTCTCTCTCTCCCCCTCTCTTTCTCTCTCCCTCTTTCTCTTTCTCTCTCTCTCCCTCTCTCCCTCCCTCTCTTTCTCTTTCCTCTCTCCCCCTCTCTCTCTGTCTCTCTCCAATCTTCTGCTCACCTGGCAAGCTGGCTTCAGGCTCTTTTCCAACAAGCTGACACACATTATTGGGCTGGCTCTCTCCTGCCCTTCCTGCTTCCTGCTTCCTGCAGAGAACATGAGTCCACTCTCTTTTTTACACACACACACACACACACACACACACACACACACACACACACACAGAGAGAGAGAGAGAGAGAGAGAGAGACAGAGACAGAGACAGAGACAGAGACAGAGACAGAGACAGAGAGACAGAGAGAGACAGAGAGAGAGACAGAGAAGGGAAGCGCAAATGCCTCTCTCTGTCTCTGTCTCTCTCTCTCTGCAAATGGCAGAGGAGGCTGGGAGCACAGGAGAAGGCTCAAAGAGCCACATGCAGCTCTGGAGCCACGGGTTACTGACCCATGAGCTAAACTAAACTTTGGCTTAACCTGAGCAGTTTGCAAACAACTCATAGTTCTTAGCCTACAGTTTTGGAAATGTTATATTACTATATTTGGGAAACAGATGCCAAACTGTGTTGTTTTGTTCCAAAAATGCAACTTGGATTAAATTCATTTAAAGATGAAAAATATGAGTTGAGCATATCTTTTAAAATATCTGAAGTCATGAAAACAATAGGGAAAACCAATATAAAGGACTTGTAACAATTACTGATGATTTTCGTTGAAATGGCTCAGATAAATTATGTAGGTCCATGAATCAATTTCTTGGAGGATCTTTCCACAAAACAGACAACAAATTGTAAACTGTATATGTGTATAGAATAGAACAGTGTTTATCAAAGAAAAATCTTGTTTACCAGATACCTTGCCAAGGGGAATTGTTTTAGCCACGAAGGATCCCTTCCAGAAGGGAAATAGAGTTGTTATCTAACTTAAGAAAAAGGATTAAAATCTAAAAGAACATAAACAGACTCTGTGAAGAGAGTGTACCAAGAGGAAAGCTAATAAAGAGGCAGCCCAGTTAATGCCTATATTTGTGGAGTCTACTGGCACAGGAATCAAAATTATTTTGTGTTGCAAACACTTCTTCCAAAGACACCAGTCAGAGCAGAACTGGAAAGGAACAAAAATGCCCAACTTAACCTTATTTATTGCAGGCAACAAATCTGCACATCCTCAATAAGACTGCACTCTTCATTTCAAAGGCCACCTCAAAAAGGACAGAATAACTTGATCAAATTGGAGTTAAATGTAGAGGGTTGATGTATAATGAAGCTTTCCTTTCTTTTTGTTTATTTGCATTTTTATATCAATTTTATATATTTGATATAGTCAATCACCTTAATTTTTCTTCTATTTTAGCTAATGTTATTTTATCTTCATCTTTTATCTTCAATTTATCTTGCCTACTATAGTTTAGCAATAGCACTTAAACTTATATATCATTCTGTAGTGCTTGACAACATTCTCTGGGTGGGTTACAATGTTAGCATATTGGCCCCTAACAATCTGGGTCCTCATTTTACTGACATTGGAAGGATGGCTGACTGAGTCAATCTTGAGTCGGTCAGGATCAAATTTCTGGCAGTGGGCAGAGTTAGCCTGCAATACTGCACTATAACCACTGTGTTACCACAGCTTTTATTCTATTTTATCTCACTTCACTGTATCTTATCTCATTTTATTCCCTTTTAATGCAACTGATGGTTTTATTTGATATGGTCAATTGACTAATCAGTAAAGTATATCGTATCACCTAACTTAGCAATTTATTTTGCCTTCAAATTGTCATGCCTTTTCCCTTACTCACCTGTCTTCCTCCATCACCATCCTGCATCCCACCTGCCATGCCTGTTATCATTTTAACAAGACTGGCATCATGATCATTTCCCAAGACCTACTATAACTGGGTTGTCACAACCTGGATGACTGTCACATGGAAGAAAACTCCTAGAGGTTTCTATGCATTTTTTTCTGCTGTTTTTTCTTTTGCAGGTGGTAAAGATGTTTTTGCATCTGAAATATGATTGTTTGCTTTATCAAATTTTATACATTGTGCAGGTATGATTTAAAAAGCAATAAAGTGCAGGTGGAGTTTTAAAATAGCACTGATATGGTTTGAAAGAACAAATTGTAATATTACAGGCTTTTTAAAAGAATCTTGAAACGAAAACAATCACATTAATAAGCAACTGTGTCTTCTCTCTCTCTCTCTCTCTCTCTCTCTCTCTCTCTCTCTCTCTCTCTCTCTCTCTCTCTCTCTCTNTGTGTGTGTGTGTGTGTGTGTGTGTGCTTGCATGCAGCTACCAAGATTTTCTTTCCAGTCTCTCATGCTCTAATCCAGGGGTGTCAAACTGCTGGCCCGCAGGCCAGTTGCATCGTGCAGAGGCCGTGCCCACCCCAGCTCCAGCAATGCAAAAAAAGTTGCGATACTTCGCAACACGTCACGTGACACGGCGAGTTTGACACCCGTGCTCTACTTTATCTCAGTATATCTATTTCTACCTATCTATGTATATATCTCCTGCAGTATGTTTTCAAGTAAAACCTGCCTTTGTTGGGGTGATATATCTCCTTTCTGTTTTGACAGTGAGCTGCATTAGTGCATCGTTGTTAAACTGGTATGTCTAAATTCCATTTGTCAGACACTCAACTACCTGCCCACACTTTTGTCCTGAGCTCAGGTTGCACCACTTGCCAAGCACTTAACATATTTCAAGTGCTTGAGTGCTAACAAATGCTTCTTTACTTAACAGGCTTTTCTGCTATTAAACAAGCCGTGCTGTTTTAACCTCCATGTGGGAAAAAGTATACGTTTTTAAAGCCATTTTCAATGTTAAGGCAGGAAGAGAAAGGAAAACAAGAGGGAGTTTCAAATGAGTCAGGTGCCAGTTATTCACAGTAGGTAGAAGTGCCCCTTCAACTGCCATCTTTTAGGATCATCATGTCCATAATTATGTGCTAGTCTCCACTCCTTTGCATCCCGTACCCTTTTCTAGCCTTCACTGTTAATTCATAGCAAAAGTGCTGGCCATGGTTAGAAAAATTAGAAATAGGCCTATAAAACTCAGATGGCAGAGGGCAACAATGAGTTGTTTTCTGCCTTCTGGGTGTGTGAGAGAGTGTGTCTATGTGCCTTCAAGTCAGTGTTGACTCCTGGCAACAGCCTGGACAAGTTTCTGCAGGTGGTTTTTTTGCAAGATTTTGGAAGTGGTTTGACATTGTGTCCTTTTCAGGATTGAGAGGACGTGGCTGGCCAAAGATCACCCAGCTGGCTTTGTGCCTAAAGTGGACCAGAACTCATGGTCTCCCATTTTTAGCCTAATGCCTCAACCACTACACAAAACAGTCTCTCTCTCAGTCAACTGGTAGTGAGCTGCATTTTTATACCCAGATCTGGTTAGCCCTAAGTAAATTGTTGTTCCTTAATGCTTGTTTAGTGGCAGTCACGATATCTGGGTGATGGGAAAATAATCTTTCTCCATAATTCTGGTATATGTTTTGCACTAGTTCCATGGATCTTAAACTGTACTTTAGCAGGGAATCTGCATTGAGAGTTAAAGCTGAAAGTTTGTGATTGTTCATAGAAGCCAGAAAAACTTGTAGTGCAACTCTATGCAAAATAAATGTTATTTTGCCAGTATTATCACAAAAAAAAACCAATACTTTGTACAATCTTCAACAGGCTCATGCCCTTTTTGAAGGACTACTTCTTGGTTACTATAAAGGATTGCACTTCCATGAAGGCAAATGGAACATCTTGAGTTGTATTGAATCTATGAAGTAGAGGAAGGGGAGTAAAAGAAAATCATTTGATTAAAACAATATCATGAAGACACAGGCCCAAGATGTCTGAGTGTGTTCAGAAAGAAGTCATCATGCACTCTGTACTCCTGATTGCAGGCTAAAACCTGGAATGGAACGTACTGGTGAACAGTTATTCAGATGCAAGCTCTCTATAGTGCTGAAGCTGCTCATGCTTGCAACGTAGTTAGGGAGGTTAGGTTAATTTGAAAAAAAAATTGTGGAGCACCTAAGTGGAAAGCTGCCTCCAATGATTTTGCAACTGCTGCAAAATCTTAAGGCCAACCAGTTCATATTGGACTATTTTTTCAATAAATGTATGCTTGCTCTGATGAAATCAACTTATGAAATTTCTTCCCGTTATTTATAGATGCAGTTTTCATGAGACCTAAGCAACCATAGCATGTAAAAAAATTAAAAAAGGAAGAGAGTGAGAGTGAGAGATTTATATTTATGACCTGAATCATTAATCTTTCAGCAATTCTGAAAATATTTATCCCCAAGGTGCTGACTAACGTTTGTTTTACTTTACAGCATTACGTTTATTATATGTGGGGTATATGCATACAAAAGGATAAAGTGCTGTCAATAAATTAATGACACACATCAATTATTTATAAATAATTACCTTTGAGTCTGGGTGCCACATGCTCAATTTTACCTTACTGTACTGCAAAGCTATTGAATTTAATGGTGCTTATATGGAAATTTTGGGCTTGCTCTGTGACAACAACACATAAAATACAATTTGCTATACTGAAACAGAAAATGGCTCTGCTGGTGTTATGCAAGAGTGGGGTATCCAAAGAGCCCACTAAGTGCTGAATAGGATAGAGTAGAACTGCTGTGTTTTATTGGGGCTCTCACATCTGGGCTACAGAAATCTGAATTGACCAACTGATGGCAGCACAGAGTTAGAGTTTTCTATTTCTCTTTGCTGCCATCAGGATGCCTTCCATTTTTTTGCAGGCTACATGTGATAATATTGGTGACATTTATTGCTCTGTCATGTTCACATATAAAAGAGTGAGGGAGGCTACCATATTTAACAGGGAAATGTAGCCAAATGGATTAAGCTGAATGTTCCATCTCTCTTACTTTTATGCACTTTTCCTCCAGCCAGAATCCACTGTCAAGCCTAAAATAAGCTGAGAAAATAAAAAAGCAGCTTGATAATGTGGTATATGGTAAGATAAGAAGACTTAAATCCTGTTTTGCATACTTCAGTTTAGGAAACAAAAACTAGCACTCTCTTCATTCTTTTATGGTGACCTTTAATATAGTTTTTAACTGTAGACTGTATTTGAATGGTTTTGTTTTAATTATGTTTATTGGCTTTGTGTTTTGATTCCTGTGGACTGCCCAAAATCACAAGTGTGAGATGAGTGGTTACATAAATATAGTAAAAGACTTGTTTATACAGATGTAGTAAAAGATAAGTAAAAGACAACTGTCCCCTTCCTTCTCACATTTTAATTTATTAAGTCTTCAATTACCAAACAACTAAAATATCAATAATGGCTGACTCACAAGTAAGAGCTATACAGCCATGCTTCTCTTCCCTATTGCTGAATTCACAGCTGGTGAGGGAATTTGCTGCTTCACAAAATCCATCTAAGCTTGACTTTCTTATAAGGTTGTTGGGCTCTCATCAAACCTCAAGGGAGTGTTTTCTGTCAAGCATAGCATCTGAATATATATTTGCAAATAAGATGGAATGAATAGATTTAGTGTTGATGCATCTTAGGCATAAGTAAAAAGAGTATGCATTTATAAAAAATAAAACAAGGTGAAGATTTCAATAGGAAAGAAAAGCAATCCCATCAGTGCTACAAGCATTGGACTTCAGAAAACCAAAGTTGGTGAATTTAAATGTATTTGAGAATTACGGTCATTGAATCTTTTAACCTGTTTTTTAAAAAAAAAACAATTCAAGAAGGCGTTAGCACCAGCTACTCAATGCTGGTTGCAAGACCCTCCCAAGGGTCTCCATAGCTGCTTTGAATTCAGCGTGGCAGCTTTTCATCCAGTAATTACAGCCAGCTAGCTCTTCCTTCAAGCTCTAGCATAGCCTTTTCACAATTCCTGAGAATGAGAACAATGAATTTGCTACAAATATGTGTGGAATCCAATAATAAACTTCCATTATTGGAATTAGCTCTTCTGGTGGAGGACAAGCAGATAAATATCCCCTCCTACTATATCTGCTCCATATGCATTCAAACTCTCTCAACATAGAAATTTAAGAAGATTCTTTAAAAGAAACTGTTAGATTAATGGAAGTCTACCAAGGAAATAATGGATCCCATCCAATTACTTTTAAAAAATAGCTTTTCTCCAAAACCAGGGGTAGGCTACTTTCAAATTCCACGTTTTGTGCCCTTCTTTGTCTAGGTCTGTTCAAAACTATAGATGTGATATAGGAACAAACTTGTGGTTTGAAAGACTAAATGAAATGTCTGATTTTTCCTCCTATTATTTGAAGAAAACTCAAGCCGAATCACATATATGTATTGTGGCCTCATCCACCTTGTAGTTCTCAGTTCCCCAAAAATGATAAGTTAGCTTTTAATGTCAATGAAGAGTCTCAGTCACCCAACTAGAGTTGTATGGCTGAAATTTTTATTTGCATTGTTAACAGTCAATTGTCCAGTATTATGTTGAATGAGACAGCTTATCTCAGGCAGCTGAATCCCTTGAGAAATGAAGCATATCAGTATATTAAACTGGTTTTCCTGCATTTTGCTATTACGTATGCATTTTTACATTAGAGAGAAGTGCAAGCAAATAGTAAATGTGTTGGATTGTCATAGGGTATGTAAAGAGTTGAAACTGAAGATTGCTTGTCAGATTAAGCTTTTCTTCAGAAGAATGCAAAACCACTTCATGACTTTGGTTATGTGTAGTATATATGGCTAAACTGTAACAACTGCTTTTCTGCAAAGCTCTGCTCAGTTCATAAAGATCTTGCATATATTATTCATTTAGGTAGATTTTTAGGGCATATACATAGACATATGAGTGACCTCCTAGACCTAGAGTGATTCCACTTGAGAAAAAAAATGTAGATTGGGGAGGAATGGTTCTCAGTATGATTGTAATAAACAGACAAGTGCCTGCATTCAGATTGTGATGCTTCTTTCCACAATATGTAATAGTGGTTTTTTTTTTAAAAAAGGTACCATCAGGAGAAGTTATGATGAAAAAGGCAAGTGTGTCCCAGTATCAATTTGTAATCAGTGAGCCTTGCCTTACAACAATCTTTTGTCTAGAATAGACATACAGGTATTTAATAAAATGGTATTGATTTATTGCTGTTTGAAACTTCATGGTTTGCTTCTAAAAATCCATTTATTTTCTAGGCCCAGGCATGGAACAGATGGCAAAATAATTGTTGTCTCTTATTATCCAAGGCTACAGCAGTGATGTTCTTTCACTCTGTTTTGAGGGCTGAAAGCTGTCTTATGAATGCAAGTGACACAAATAATGAATGAGTTTCTTGCTCTCTGGATACCACATATAGCAGAATTCATGTGTTTACTTCAGGCTGTGTAAATGAATCTTTAAATCTGTTTCTCATTTATTTCTACATAAAGATAAATGCAATATACTTAAAGCACAAAATCATGCATTAATAAAACCTCTTTCTGATCCCAGCTGGCACATGAAGTAACAGTTGTGTTTCAATGAAAATGCTTTTGGTCCAATATTTTGATAGCTTCTTGGTTTTTGTGTTCATCTTTGCCACAATCATTCATATGGCATCCTGTTTTATTGCTTTTTTATGAATGTTTTCATTTATCAGTAGGATAAAGGAAAAAATAATTTAATGATTAGGATTAGTTTCTGTGGTGAAAATGAGTCTGGGGTAAATGTCCAAAGATTACAGAAATCAGCAAAATTAGAAGATTTTGCTTTTTTAGAAATAACCTTTTGTAAAGGATTTTTGCTAAAACTATTAGGAAAAATAATCTGAATAATTGGTAAAAACTTTATTTTCCATAATAGTTTTTAGGAAGTTATTGATTTCTTACTCCCTACTTCTAAATGATACTGTGCTGGCAAAGTAGACCATATCAAACCATGTGATGGCGGATTAGTACATGCTCACAAACTTAGACTGGTCATTGGAACTATTGGTATCAATAGAATAAGCAAGAAGTATTTGGAGCCTGAGGGACCAGAACATTGGCCTGTAGTGACAACATAAAGATGAAAGAGAAGAGGCAAAGCTGGATAATTCCCCCTTAAGATATGAATAGAATCTTCAATGATTGATTATGTGCCATCAAGTGGTTGTTTACTCTTAGCAACCACATAGATATATGTGGTCCATGATGATTTATCCCTAAATCTGATCTTTCAGGTCTTCCAATGGTACACCCATTGCCATTCTAACTGTGTCTTTCCACCTTGCTGCTTCTTTTTCCTTCCATCTTTCCTAGCTTTGGAGGTCTTCTCCAGAGGTCTTTGCATAACGTGCCCAAAACAGAATAATTTGAGTGTAGTCTTTTGTGCCTTCAGTGAGAATTCTGTGTTCATTTGTTTGGTAATCCGTCTTTTTTCCTGGCTGTCTGGAGTGTTTTGAACACCAGAGTTGAAAAAATTCAACAATTTTCCAATCCTGCTTCTTTAAAGTCCAAGTATCTTCAATCCAACTGTCAAAAAATATAATCCGTTCTAACCCAGTTACAACTTTGTTTATGCTATTGCACTAGCACCTCTAGTTTACAAAGTCAATTGAAGTCAGGCAGCATTAAAAATGAAATAAATAACCTTTTTTATTTCTGGTCATATTGAATTTTTCTCTGTTTCTAGAAAATGTTTACAATTTACTCTAGATATTTAATTTTTCACTTTACTCGTTTTTCTTATTTTTCTTTATTTACATATGAAAAGATTTGTGAGAAAAGCTGAAATTACGAAAATGTGCTGTTTATCTTTGGATAGAATTGTCCAGCCTCTTTCTTCTGCCCAACATGCTATATGGCTCAAACCTCTTCCTAAGGTGGAGAACAACTGGAAGGGGAAATGTGCAAACATAAGGTTAACTATGATTTATTGTCTTAAGTAGCCATTTCTAACTGATAAATCTGAATAATAGTTGTGGTTGTTGATTTTTATACCTTTTACTATGTGGAACAGATAATATAGCCATAATTGCATTGATGAAGAAAGAGAATATGAGCTCTGTGGCGTAATAATTCTAATATCTTCCAATTTATATATCTCTAGACAAGGGCCATCAATGTTTCAGTTTCCTCTAGTTTTTCTGACCCTGAAAAATTAAAAGGATCTGTAACTAATATGAATGAACAAAGGTTGGTTTGTGTACGGGTTAATAAATAATTCATGGACCTTAAAGCCTGTAATATCCTCCTATGTTTGCCTTGAGCAAACTATAATGATATAATGTATGAGGTAATTTTCCTACTAAATGCCAGCAAGTACCATTCAGAACTACTCACTACGGGTTTTTGGGGTGTTTTTTTGTTCTAAAGGAAACCTTAAACCTTCTGCTAAAAGATATTCATACTCTAATATTTTGCATATCTCCAGGGAATACTGTAACTATAAGAATCTGCTTTGGGTTGATAATTATACATTACATTTAATGCTCATTCTGCCCAGATTTTGCTTTGTGGGTTTTACTTTCTCCAGCACATGCCACATAATGGATGAGAGGGTGTGGATTCCCCCCAAAAAAGTTAGCTTGCCAAGATTGCATTGCAGGGAAGCAATGCGGGAAGCTAAGAACCTGAGAAGCAGGTTGAAGATTGAAGCCATTTATTGAACAGAACAAATGTAACATGAACCTGAATTCAACTGCTCAACAAAAGAAGAGGATATAAAGCTAGAAAGAGAATTTACATCCAAATTGTTTGAGATTAAGGATCAAGAATCTGCTCTGAACGGTGGTTAGTTTCTAATGTCACTTGACATCAGACACTGTAATTCTGCAGTTTTCTGGCTAGTTGCCTTACCAATGTAAGAACCAAAGCTTTAGCTCTGGGTAACTAATGTATTACATACTGGCCAAGGAATAGATTATATTTCAGAGAATTAGAAATTCAGGACAACTACTTACATTTCAACATGTTTTTTTCATTCCTCTCACATAGAAACTGAGGCAAAGAAAACAGTGCTTAAGCTATTTCATCTATATCTCTCTATCAAGAATCTAAATTTTTAGAAGGAATTGCTATATCCAAATTTCTTTTTTCTGACAAAGAGTAAAGAATTAAATTGGGAGACTAAGATGGACCATTTCTGGCTTTTTTGCCTTCATCAGTTAGCCATACCCTTTATGGGATTCGAACCTGGGCAGTTATACATACTAGTCACAGGTTCTCTTCCCCTCTTTGCCAGCAGAGTCAAGGGAGTAATTATAGGGAGTTCAGACAGATTGGTCTGATTGTGAACACCTTGACATTTTCAACTGCCATACTGCAGTTTACTCTTTTTACAAATTTGGATATAAATTTGGATATAAAAATTTAGATATAAAAATATTTCGCAGTTGC
>NW_015386121.1:1107877-1153942 GCF_001527695.2 Protobothrops mucrosquamatus | reverse complement strand
ATATATATATATATATATATATTATTAATTTTATAGTTTTATAATCATAAGTACTTAATAAACAACATCCTGGATCCATTAGTAATTCAGTGGTACATATTAACTCCTCCTTCAATCTAGGCCCAATATTACACCATCCAATGCTTCTTCTCTTCTTCCGGTAATACACATTTTCCCACACCAGGCAATTACAATTCTTATTGTTGTTAATACATATACAATTGAATATAAACATCTTTGTTACATTTTCCTAATAATATCAATAATGTTGGTTTAAAATATCTTTTCTAACCAAAATATATTTTAATTACATTTGCACTTATTATCCATTTGTTCAATTAATATCCTGTTTTTCCCGCTTTTAAAACAAAATTAATTTTCCATCAGTGTTCAAAATGTCTCTATTGCTTATAATTTCTCAAAATAAGTTATATTTGGGTAACCAAAAGCTTCCCTTATTCAAACCCTCTTAGCATTTTCATATCTCTTGATCTTTTGGCTAACCAGCAATTGGTATACTGTTTTCATAATAAATATTACATGTTCAGTACTTGTAATAAATCAGATTCTGAGAAGCCCATTAATCGACTTTCAAAAGTGGAAAATGTATATGAAGATAAATTTTTTCCAGTTTCTAATTAGTCTCCAGCTTCTAACAAATATACACTTAGATTATTTTTCCACAAATTGTCTATTTATTAGATTTGTTACTGCAGTCAAATACGCAGAATGAATGAAGCAGTGAATTGCTATCAAAATGCAAGCTCTACCCTTTTTTACATATATGGTGTCTCTCATACACACACATGATAGAGATAGCACAAAAGCATGACAATACTTTTAACATTTTGACAAAAGCAGCAAGGAACTGTAGATGACTATACTACTTAAATTTACAGTTTCCATTCTTTAATCCCCTGTTTTTTTGTAGTTGTAAGCATCCATTTTTAACCAGAATGATTCCAAAATATGTATATATAATGACATGACCCAAGTTCTGCTCTTTTGTACTCGTGAATTCTCCTGCATCTACATAAATTGCATTCTCAAATTGTGATGCACACATTTCCTCATTTTCCCCCTGAGTGCCTGTGAGCATAGAAATGCTGTTTGTAACCAAAGTCCAAAGCAATTCTTCCAAATAACGTTGGAAGCTTGCAGAGCCCTAACATTTATTGTATGAAGTTCCCAGATCTTTAGACACAGGGCCTGATTCTGAACTGCAACTCCAGAAACAGAAAGTAAAGGACATAGGTGTCAGGTATCCAAAAGTAAGGATAGCATAAGTACTATTTCTGTAAAATTCTTGTTAATAGCCTGTACCAATTAAAAATGAATTTAAAAGATGTTTGACACTTTAAAATACTCTTTTGATTAGCTGTGCTGTGTGGAGTTCCAGTTTGGAAAGCTTTCTAATTCATTTCACTCCGGCAATAGACAACCTTCATGTTTCTTTCTTGCCTGCTCAGCCCCTAAGTGCTACTGTGATTGCACTTCAGCCTCCTTAGGAACCTTCCTGTCAAGTTCATCCCAGCATGATGCTATCAATGACTCCATGTATTTCTAGAAGTGCTGTTTGAATAGGAGATGATTGCATCTCCATACTGTGTCTTTCTCTCATCTACCTTCGTTTCTCGAATGGAACTGGAATTGTTAACCCATGCATTTAAAATCTAGTTCCTCTCTCATAAAATAAATTTTAATTTTAGTTTTACTAATAGCCCATACATCACTACGTATACTTCAAATGGAAGCTGGTTTGTTTTATTTTTGTTTTTTAAGTTTCAGAAAATGGCTACCATAATACTTCAGATATAAGTTCATTTGCACAACTCTTCCTGGCAGAAATGGCTTTGATTCATTATGTAAAAATTGGTAATGCAACTATCCATCATTTTTTTCCATTTTATCCAGCCCTCATATCCAAAGTTGAAAGAAAAAGGACTTCTCTAATACTAGAAACAAGGTTGGATGCTCTATATCACCTTGAAAGTAGTGCATGATCCTAAGCCAGTGGTGGCAAACCTATGGCACGGGTGCCAGAGGCAGCACTCAGAGCCCTCTCTGTGGGCACGCGCGCTGTCGCCCCAGTCCTAGGCCTTCAGCTGGGTTTTATAAAACCTTTTCGCTTTAGGCCTCCGCCGCCGTTTACAAAAAAAAGGTTCAATCAATCAGTCAATTTTAACTTCTCGCGGGAAAAAAAAAGATCTTGCAAAGTTGGAATTGATTGATTGAACTTTTTAGTTCCACCCAGTCTGCTATTACCACCGCAGCCACACCCACCCAATGGGCCACACCCACTCAATGAGCCACACCCACCCGACACCCGACGATGCATAAGTGGGTTTTGGGTTGCAGTTTGGGCACTCGGTCTCTAAAAGGTTTGCCATCACTGTCCTAAGCCATAGGATAAGCTTTTAAGTTCAGTGAATCTTCTGCACACAACATAGTGAAGAATGATAATACGATTTATGGTGCCATGATGCATTCTATATGTCTGCCATGATAACCACACAAAATAGAAATACAACTACAGAAAAAGAGGAAGAAATTGTTTTCTCTGTGCATAGAACACCAAATAAGGAAGAAAACATGTTTGAGAAATATATAGGTAGTCCTACTTTTGATGATAGTAGGGACCAGAAAACTCAACAGTAAATGGTGTGGTTGTTATATTGAATATCATATGACCACACTCAATTTGCTAACCTTTTTTTGCTGTGGACATTAAGCAAATCACAATGGTCACTAAGTGGTTGCAACTTGCAACCTACCCCACTGTCTTCCCCATTGACTTCACTTGTGAGAAGCTGACTGGGAAGGTCACAAGTGGTGATTACATGACAGCAGGACACTGCAACCATCATAAATGTGTGATGGTTGCCAAGCCCCCAAATCATGGTCATGTGATTTTTTTCAGAGATGCTGTGATGGTTATAAGTATGAGTACTGCGTCGTAACTTCAAACTTCATTGCTAAGCCAATGATTGTAAGTCAAGGACTATCTGTAGTACTTAAGTATAAGGATCTAACAATTTATGGGCACATTTACAACATACTTGAGGTACAAAATTTAATCCAATATCCCACAAACCTCCTTTCTAAAATTGGTTTTGTTTCTCACTTTATGTAGATTGCTTTATGTGAGGTTTTGAGGTTTTGAACCCTAGCATAAAGTGCAGCAAACTTAATCATGAATAGAAACTGGAACCAAATATCCATATGGCAATTTCATTAATCTAAACTTACAGTTTAAAAGCAATTTTAGCTGCCAGCAACATAAAGACAGAATATGACCTTCCTTTCACTATGTACATAATAATCCTTGAGATTAATTGATGAGGCTGTTTTCCAATTGTCATTTTCCCCTGGAGGGCTGGGGTATTGTGGTATTGATCTTTACCTGTAAAGAAATCATTTCATTATGTTATTAGAAACTGTTATCAGAAGTTTGTCCTTTTTTTAAAAAAAAATTCAGATAGATAAAAAGATAAAGTTTAGGGCACTTGCTGAATCTTATACACTGTTTAAAAAGTTTGTTTCCACCTGTTTCAATCATATCTAGTTGACATTTCAAAAATTGGAAAAGTGGGTCAAATCTGGTGGCAAATAAAGATGAATGGCATGTAAACTAGGTATAATTAACATTTAATAATATTACAAAGCAGTGCTTTTGAACAGGCAAATTTAGACTAGAAAATATACATATAAAAGGTATAATCTATTTTCAAAGAGCTTTTCCAGCATCACCCTTTTTTATAAATTGTTAAGATGCTGCAATTGGCCCAATAAAATCTCAGTGTGGCTGTGTTGAGTAAACATCTGATATAAAGGCACAGTAGGAAGACATTTGGTGGCTGTGTAATTTGCAAAATCAATAGAGCAAACACACATCTGTCAGTCAGTTTCTCTGTGCATTTTTTGAAGATTTTTTTAAAAATCATATTACATACATTAGCAATATTATTCAGGAATTTTCTGCTTAGCTTCCGTGAATCATCATAGAGATAGTTTTCGTGAAGAAATAGAAGGTAATGAAATCTAGAAAATAACTGATATGCATCAACCCATTTGTTCACATAGTCTAAGATGTGGGGTTCAGAATTATGCATTTTATGCAGCCTTGAGCCAATAAAGTGAGTCAAGCTATTATTCAAGGAAGGAATAGCAAGTATATAAAATATGATATACCCAAGAGATGATAGCACCTAGTTGACATTGCCTGGGCCCCAAAGCTAAGTCAAATGATGTGAAAAATGGTGGGATGCCAATTGTCACATATCTGGACTATAATTTATTCAAAGAAAGAGATCCAACAGAAAGGGCAGAGGTATTGTATTGTGCTTATCACACACACACACACACACACATGACTCCTATGCAGTGATGGGGATGCAGCAATTGTCAACAGGGAATCACTTATGGCTTTCAGGGGCCTTGCACCAGTGGTGAGAGCCCGTTCATCCAGCTGGACTCTAGGGAATCAGTTGGATTTGCTGCTGTTTCCCCAACCTTCCTGCTGCATAGCAACATCCCTGCTGAGCATCTTTTTTTTAAATTAAGTTTTATTCATTTATAACATAAAATGTGAAAATACAAAAGCAAACAGTAGGGGACAACAGTAAAAAAAGGGAAAACAAAAAAGTAGTGAAAAGGGAGGGGGAAGAAGCAAAAGGCACTGACTTCCGACTCTCTCTGTTGCAGTAAAATCAGACATTAAAATCATATCTCAACTTTTTACATTTCTATAGGAGTATGCATTAGCCATTTCTGTATCGGCAAATCAGTCTAATTGGTAAAACCCAAAATCATGATATCATTTTTTTCCACCTCAAGCACAAAGTCCAGAAGCGGTTTCCAAGTAGAAACAAAAGTACTTATGTTCTTTCCTTTTATCAGCACAATCAATTTGACCATCTCTGCTAATTCCATCAGCTTTTGTAACCGTTCGTCCATGGTGGGAATCGAGGCATCCTTCCAGTTTTGTGCATAGAACTATCTTGCTGCCGTCACCATATACTGTATAAAATCAGAGCTCCAAATTTTCCCCCCGTTCTCTTTCCATTAGTCCCAGAAGGAAAGTTTCTGGTTTAATCTTTATGTTCACTTTAAGAATTTTCTCCATTAACATGAATCCTACTTCAATATTTCTTTGTCTTATCACATGGCCACCATAAATGATAAAAAGTCCCTTCTTTACATTTACATTCCCAACATTTATTTGAGATACCTTTATACATTCTAGATAACGTATCTGGTGTTAAATACCAGTGATACATCATTTTATAGAATTTTCTTTTAGGCTATAATTTAATGTGAATTTTAAACTTTTTATCCACATATTCTCCCATTGTTCAAACTTCACATTATACCCAAAATTCCTTGCCCACTAGATCATACAGTGTTTTACATGCTCATTTTCCAAGTTCAATTTTAATAACATTTTATAGACCTTAGCAATTATATGATCATCATTACCATATAGTAGGATTTCCAATTCATTTTTAGCAAACTCAAAATCATGGCCTTTTTTGTCTAGTTTAAATCTTTCCTTTATTTGTTGATATGTAAACCAGTGACAAGTGTGACCTTCTAATTATAATTCTTTCCTAGACTTTAGGATGGGGTCTCCAGAATTGAAAGATACTATTTTACCATACGTCCACCAGTCCGGTTTCACCACCATTTCTTTTCTTTAAAAAAGCTTCTTGGGGGGACACCAATAGGAGCAATTTCGTAAAAATCTTTGTTTTATATTTATACCAAATTCTTAATATGATGTCTAATAAAGTGATTATTAAAATCAACATTTACTTTAACTTTATCGTACCATAAATACTGATGCCATACAAACCTTAATTCATGGCCTTCCAAATTGAGCAGCCTCTTATTCTGAAGGTTCACCCACTCTTTTAACCAAACCAAACAGCATGTATCAAAATACAATTTCAAATCTGGTAAACCCATACCCCCTCTTTCCTTGGCATCTTGCAGTAACTTATATTTGATTCTTGGTTTCTTTGCTTGCCATACGAATTTAGAAATATCCCTCTGCCACTGTTTAAATGGAATTCCATTGCAAGTATTGGTATTGGCTGGAACAGAAATAGCATCTTTGGTAAAACATTCATTTTAATTACTGAAATTCTGCCCAGTAATGATAAATTAATTTGTCCCATCTTTGTAAATCCTTTTTTATATCATTCCAAAGAGGAGCGTAATTATTTTGAAACAATTTTGTGTTTGTATTTGTCAGCATAACCCCCAAACATCTCACCTTTTTCTCAACCTTGAGACCAGACCTTTTACTCAATATATCACCATCCTGGGAGGACATATTCTTGATCAACATTGTTGTTTTCTGTTTATTTATTTTAAAACCTGCTATAACCCCAAACTCATTTAATTTCCTCAACATATATTCTATCTTATGCCCTCAATCTGTAAACCTCTTTCTTGATATTTATACCCATTATTCTCTCATCTTGTCTAATTTCTCTATTCAAAACTTCCAACATCAAAATATACAACAAGAAAGACAAGGGGCATCCTTGTCTTGTACCCTTTTGAATGTCGCATGGATCAGTTAAATCACCATTAATAACATTTTTTTACTTGCTGTGATGTGTAAATAGCTTTAACTCCTTGAATAAAGCTCTCTCCAAAGTCCATTTTTTCCAAAACTTTAAACATGAAAGCCCAATTTAAATTGTCAAAGGCCTTCTCTGCATCTAGGAATATTAAAGCTGCCTGTTTCTCATTGTGGTATTGTAAATATTCAATGATATTCAGAATAGTCCTCACATTGTCCCTTAACTGTCTTTTTGGCAGAAAGCCAGATTGGTCTTCATGAATATACCTGTGAAATCTTCTTTAATCTTTCTGCCAAAATTTCAGCAAAGAGTTAATAATAATAATAATAATAATAATAATAATAATAATAATAATAATAATAATAATAATAATAATAATAATAATAATGAAAATTGTTCAGTAGTGAAATTGTCTGTAATGCTTTGTCTTTGTAGGATCTTGACCCTTCTTCAGTAATAACACAATATTGGCTTCCTTCCATGTTTGGGGTATCCTTCCCTCCTGAAGTATATCATTCATTATGTTCCTCTTCAAAGCACTTATAGTATTGACTTGTAAGGCCATCTGTCCTGGAGCTTTACCTGGTTTCATTTTTTTAAATAGTTTCTGATACTTCAAAGACTGTTATCGGATCATTCATAAATTGCCTCTGAGATTGTGATAGCTTAGCTACCTTTGTCTTAAAAGATATTCATCTATTTTAGACCGATCTAACTCCTGTTTTTTATACAAGTTAGAATAAAAATTATGGAATGAAAAATTATCCCTGCTGAGTATCTACATTTCTAGGTTGGCTTTGAAGTTCCCCAGACTTATGGCTCTGGGGGACTCCAATCTGTCTTCTCTAGGCATAGGGTCTGAGGCCACTCAAGATTTCATGGCTTCCATCGCAGCCATGGGCCTATCCCAAGTCATCTAGAGCCAATCTCAGGACAGTAGTCACAGTCTGGATTTGGTCTTCCTATCAAAACAGTGGCAATGTGATCTAAAATTGGGGGAGCTTCCGATCGCCTTATTCATGGTTGGATTGTGACCTGCTTTCTATGGGATTTTCTATCAGCACCATTCACTGCAGGGCGGATGGACCTATTGGCTTGGTCTGCCCCCAGCAACTGATGCACCCAGAGTTGTTTCAGAGGGAGCTGGTGATTATACCTGTTGGTCTGCTGCCTTGATTGCCATGTAGAATAATGAGGCGGCTGAAGCCTAGGATTTGATCATGCCTATGAGACGTCTCTCTTCTTGTGGATCCCATAACTCCCAATGATTAAGCAGGACATCAGATAGATGAAATAGGAGAAGAGGCATCAAGAGTTTTGCTGGCACTCAGCAGGAGATGAACTTGACTGAAAATGGATTAGAGCTGCTATTAAGGTGTGCCTAGTCGCAATAAGTGCAGTGAAGCATCAGTACTTCGCTGCCCTTGTTGCATTCATAGATTTCCCTCCTGCAGCCCTATTTTGAATGACACAGGCCCTCTTGAGTAAAAGAAATGAGGATTACCTTTAACAGTGATGTGCAGGAATTTGCATGGCATCTGTACGTTAAATCATGCAGATTCATTCCTAGTTGGATGCTGTCCTCATTGAAGGTCCAGAGGAGATGCCTGGGGAGGAGACTTGCCTAGTTATCTAAGAACATCTGAATCTATTGGTCCTAAGGAAGTGGACAGGGTCTTCAAGACTGCGAGCTTGGCCATCTGGTAGTGTACCTCCTGGCAGTGATGAATTGTGTTTTTGAGGGAGGGGGTCCCTTTTACTTTTTAAAGAGGCCTTGGTTCACACCCTCCCCAGGAAGTCATGCTGAACAATTTTTTGTCCACTATGTTGTCTCCTTTTCTTGAGGAATGTGGTTGAGTGTAGTTGGTAGTTCACTTCCTTCTATTCAGGACATATCATATAAACAGGGTCCGCAGTTTTGTCTGGGACACTACATATCCTCTCCATGACCGGTTTTCTTTGTTACCTTCTGGGAGGAGACTTCGTGGTATCTTCGTGGTATATATATATGTATACATATATGTATATGTATGTGTGTTATGTATGGGTATGGGTAGATATATACCTTCTTTTGAGAGCAGGCAACAGAATTACATTTTTTAATGTGTGCCAGTGTGCTCACAGTAAAAAATGACAATAAAGGTTATCTCATCTTTATCTTAACATCATCTTACCTTACCTCATCTTGTGCAAAGCTTAGAGAGTCCTGGAGGAAGCGTATTATCTGAATTATTTTCAGTTAGAATTCAGATACGAGTATAGGATAAAAGTAACATTGGTTGTGCTTTTGGATAATCTCTGGTGGGGGGGGAACTACTTCTCAGTGGCTTTTGATACCATCAACCATGGTAGAACAAATCCCATCTGTGAACAAACCTGAGCACCTTCAAGACCTGGTTATATTATCAGGTCTGGAACTCCCAAGAAACCAGAGACTTCCTTAGGTGGCTCCATTGCTGGGCTGGTTATTCTTATTTTTTCTTTGCCTACAATTTGTATCTGTTTTTTATAATATTTACTTTTAAAGTGATTTTTATATTTTTCATATTTGTTGTTTTTTATACATGGTTTCATCCATTTCTTATGTAATGTTCAGAGTCATCTTTGATGAGATGGGTGACTATATAAGTTTGATTAATACACAAACACACACATACATACATGGATAGAAATTCATGAATTAGAGCATTAAAATCCTATTGAAAGGGCTTCCCATAAAAATAAAAGGAGAAAGAAAGAAAATGGTATCTCAAATGGGGTTTATTATTAGCTGGTTTGTCAGGCTAAAACTTTCCTGGGTCCTGTTGAGTTGATTTGGATAAGGGAGTTGAGGGGACACTTATCAAATTTGTAAATGACATTAAGATGGGAAGGGTAGCTAATACTTTAGATGAAAGAGATTTTTAAAAAATTAGACAAGCTTGAGCAGTGGGTTAAAATGAATAGGACAGAATTTGATACAAAGGGGAAAAAATGAAAGGCACTAGTATAGGATGGAGAAAATCTTTGTTTCACCGTAAGTAGTATATGTGAAAAAGATCTCTGTGACTTTGCCACCATAAGTTAAACATGAGTGATGATGATACTACTGACATAGCAAATGTTCTCTTGGGTTGTATTAAGAGTCTTATAGAGTTCAGATCAAGAGAAGTCATTATTCCTCTGTACACTGCCCTGTTCAAATACCACTTGTATATCAGGTTAAGGGCATTAAGTAAGATAGTGAACAAATTGGAATGATTGAGAGGAAGGCTATCAAGAAGATGAGGAACATTTAAGGGATCTTGGTATGTTTAGCCTAAAGGAAGTATTACTAAATGGGAAAACCATAGACTTAAAATATTGGAAGGGTTATCACATGGAAAAGTGACTGGAATTATTCTGTGTTGCCTCAGAGGGTACGACCAGAACAAATGGTTAAATCTACGAAGGAATATGTTCAGATTTGACATCAGGAAGCACTTCTTGATTTTATGACCTATTAGTCAGTAGAAAGGCTACCGCACAAAGTGGCGAGTTCTTCATTTGGAAGTCTTCAAATAGAAGCCAGCTAATTATCTGTCAAAGATAATCTAGTGAATTGTCACATTTGCAAAAAGAACATGCAATTTTCAGAACTCTGCAAGACCCTTCTTTTTCTCCAACTTAGACTCTTAATGCATATTACTTTATTATTTATGTAACACTTGTTTGTGCCTTCCCAAAATGTTTTAATAATTTCACATGAGCCTATATGTATACCAAAATTATTATTTTCGTAATACAAGTAGGAAGCTGAAAACAGAGACTTAAAAATAAAAGAATAAAATTCAATAGTTAATTGCATTCATGACAAAGATATTTTGCCATATGCTCTGAAACAGGATGGCTTCTTTGGGAGCTGTCTGCAATCTTCTTGAACTAAAACCAGCGGTGGGATTCAGCCGGTTTGCACCACTTCGGCAGAAACGGTAGCTAATTTTTTGTTGCCCAGGCCCAGAATGGAATTCTGGAAGCGGCATCCACACAAAAAACCAGTTGTTCACATATTTGAATCCCACCACTGACTAAAACACCTCCCATTCTGATGATATCAGAGACTGCAGTGGGAGGGGAGAGCACAAAATAGTCAAGTTTCTTACTGTAAACTATTGTACCGCATGATAATCACACATGTTTCCTAAGAATCCCTGAGACAAAAGTATGCAAATGAAAAATGTCAACTTCTCTTTTAAGCTGCAGTTCTGCACTTGCTTACACAGTAAAAACACTTGACTTGACTCCTGAGTATGTTAAGATGACATGCTACTGTACCAAAACTGTTAGGAGTGCTTTATTTCTTTCAGATTTGAGATGAAGCTCAGCAAATAACTTGCTGTGATGATACAGAATATTAAAAATGTATTTTTTTTAAATCTTACAAACTTTCAAGGGGTTTACTTTCTAATGCAGGTTCAGCTTGGAATATATTAATGCTTTTTCATCAGGGTGTTATGCAAGTTTATATCCTGTTGTATTTATTTTTCTCATTTTATAGTCATTAGTATTGCCTCAGGCCCTTTTGTCTGGAAACTACCGTTTCATTTTCCCTTTTGATAACAATGCACTATATACATGTAAGAATACTCCTTCAATCTAACCAGACTGGTTTTAAATAAGATGCAAATATATCCAGTTAATATAAACAATGCAAATTTTATATGACACACATCAACACAGAGACATGTTTTGTATACACTGTACAGGTGCAATATGAAAGACCAAAACAATGTTATTCTCCAGGGAGAGAGAGAGAAGTTTTGAAAAAAAAAAAAGTAGCAGTTCCCATAATTTAAAGAAAAGGAAAAATCAATGTAAGGCTGTATATTAGAAGAAGGTGCCAACTTCCTCCACATGCTGTGTTTTGTTCCACTAACAAAGCTGATTTAATGACGTAAAGCATTTATCACGTTAATGAGCTGTTGAAAGAGCTAAATAAATAACACAGTATGTGTAATTAAAACACTGTTTTACATTAACTGTACTGTATTAGTCTTCAGTGACCTTAAGCCATATATAATATGCTGGCTGAAACTGTATGCAGCTACAGTGTAAATGGCAAAATGAGTATCTTTGTCCAAAGTACTGCTGAATAGCTGCAGGCTAGTCAATATCTCTTAGCTTCAGCCAGCCAGGCTGCCTTTCCCCCAATGTAGGGAAAATCATACTGCTAGGCCATTTTTCAGGTCATTTAAACTTCTCACCACTTTAGGGGTAGGGTGGGGGTTGAGAGGATCTCTGTTTGCATTTCAGTTTTGTGAAGGGTTACCATATTAAACATGATAATACTTGAGCTACATACAATATAGTAGTGTACTGTCGAAGGGGCATTTTCAATGTATGCTAAGGAAAAAAGATAGTGTGGTGACAACAGCAATGTTTACATAGTTCATTTTGGTATGTACAAATTGTTCTAAATGTATTCATGTCTTGACTATTAATTCTTGGGGGAAGGTATATGTATAGGTCTAAACTGATGTAGGGTTTAAATTGGAAGATGGTGGAAAGAGTGATTATGCAAACTCAGGTTACATGTGAGACAACTGACAAGTATTTATCAATTAACAAGTGCAATGTGTTAAAACCCCATCTCATTGTATTTGTTAAGACCTTCTGAGATAGCCTAAAGCATTTTAATGTAGGTAGGTAGGTAGGTAGGTAGGTAGGTAGGTAGGTAGGTAGGTAGGAAGGAAGGAAGGAAGGAAGGAAGATCCTTTGTTATTGTCTCCAAATGTGCCTCCAGTAAGAGGTAGAGTCCAAAAGAAAATGACTTTCCTGAGGATATTTCTCATGCCTCTGCTTTGCATAGGATCACACAAATGCATTCAGGCAAAAGTCAGAAATGTATATATATCATAAGATACTTCCTACACTTGGCATACAGCTGAATAGAAACAAGCCATCACCTCATGTATTATAGAACAAAAGATGCTACTTTTGTCCATAGTTATTTCTGTTGAAATACAGATGTACCCTTCATGCTGAAGCTCTTTAGTAGAAAGACTAGGCTCTTCTGTGAAGCTGGGTTCATTGGTTCAACTCAGGTTTTCATAACAACTCAAAAATGTGCAAGTGTATTTTTCCAAGTATTTTTATTTTAAAAAATCTTTTACATTAGATACAGGAGACTTCTGGAAGATCATGTTTGTTTAAAAAGTGCCACACAAACTGTGGGCACTACATTTAATCATAAATTGAAGATAGATATTTATATATTTCTGAAAGTTAATTATGCAAAGCTCTTTTACTGTTTCTACAGAAATTGATTAAACCATTTTCCCCTCTTTGCATTAATTTTTACACCTGCGAGCAACCTGCTGAATCAGAATACATTGCAATACTAACAGTTTATAGCTCTGAGGCAATAACATCTCTTTCAGATGTAGTCACAATTACCTCATAAATCTGCTAAATTTTCAAACGTCTGTTCCTATGTTTTATTAGTAACAGCATGATTAAGGGAGTTAGTCAATATTAACAAACCATTAAAAATGTACCTTGTAAAACATGCTGATTTGAAAATGGGAATTACATTTTAACATGGAATATAATTGCTGCAGTCCAAACAACTTTGAACATATTCTGTGTACTTGAATTTCCTCAAAAACAGTCCTCATTCCACTACTGCTCACTTGTAAAATTGAAGTGTCATTGCAAAGATGGTTATGTGATTTAAAGAATATTTTTTTAAAAAAAGCTTGACATTCCAACTTACATGCCTGAGTTTTGCTTCTGTTTAAATTAGATCTTTGGATCCAGGCATATCTCACATATTGTGTAGTGGTACTTAAAAGTTTGCAATTGCAATTATACCAATTACTGAAATCAAAGGTTCACATACTTTTGCCACACACCAATATGTATCTTTGGATCAATTTCTTCAATCTTGAGAACTCCACATAGGCGTCAGGAAGGGCCATCTGGCTAGTAAATGCTCAGCTCCATCCAGTCACTCCATCTCTACTCCGAATAGGAAATACAGGGTTGTAAAAAAAAAGGGAGATTCACTACTTAAATTGTGAGATGGGAGAAAGTGTATTTATGTAAACCCAGATTACATGTGAGACATCTGACAAGTATTTATCAATTAAGAATGTAATTCGTTAAAACCCATCTCATTATATTTGTTAAGATCTTCTGAGATGGGCTGAAATATTTTGATGTATGTGAGTTAGTCTCTCAGCTGTGGTGATGAAGTTTATTTCCTCCAGAATAACTACTTCGAAATCAGTATGAAATGCCCTGGGAGGTTAAAATGCTCTGCTCCCATGTTGTCCTTGTTCTGAGTCTGGATGTCATGACCATTCATTCTTTTGCATAAAGTCTATATTGTAGGATCCTCTGTAATCAGATCCTCATTGGCAATGACAAATAGAGAAAACTGATGACAAAGGATTGCCTACTTTAACTTACTCTCAAATATTTTGGAGCTGAATGAGAAAAAATATTCTCATGCTTATTGTCATGCTTATTAGTAATTAGGAATCCTGACAACGCAGGCTGAAGAGCTTTCCTTTTTATCCTTGTGCTGATGACATTGAGACATGAATCTTACTGCTACAGGGATAAGAATATTGGGGCAAAGCTGGTTTCCAGGGCTCCAGTCTCTTTCACACATTGTTCTGAGCACATAGAGAAGGCAACCATAGAAGAGCAAAGATGACACAACTATTAATATCGTGCCATCTTAAATTAATGGAGATTCTTTTACAAACTGATCTTCCAATTTCTGAGTGCCATGGTTGTCTCTTAAAGCAATCACTATGAGACAATGGCATTTTTCTGTGTTGCGGTATCAAACAGTACAAATTAGAAGGAAGGCTGTTATAAATGTGTAAGGTGCAGATTTTGCCTTGATTGCATGGGCTTCTAAAATTATGTGAGGAGCCTACAGGCATCCAACAGGTTTCTCTCTTTAAAACCTTTTTAGATTATGGGATGAGTATTCCTATGAGTGTGCTTCTCCCTGAACTGATGATCATACAAGGTAATACCTACTGAAATAGGTGGAATTTGTTCCATTACATAAGAACTAGAACTTTGTTTTTGTTTCCTTGTGGTTGTCATTCTTTGGCTGAGTCTGACCAAGTTCCTTCCACTGGACCCCCTGATCTATTTTTTGTATGTGCAAAAACACAATTGTCTGCCTATTGTTGGCTATACACATAGTCTTTGCGGTTGGTTTTTTGTTTTTTGTTTTGCTTTTTCAGGACATCTGCAACACAGTGATAGTGGCATTATTAAATATAAAGGAGCGACAATATTGTATAAATGATATCTCAGAAGGATTATTCAGCTCTCTTTTAACATTAAAAAAATATTTTAGTTTGGTGAATAATACACCTGTGCTTTTTAGGAAAAAAAGTGATGCTTTCCAAAGATGAAGGAAACTGGTCCTAATCAATATTCTCCACCTCCAATACCGTGTGCTATGTTGAATTTATGGACAGTGATTTTCTTTCTCCTGCATGGGCACCTGTAAAAATTAGAAGCTTTATATTCTCCCACCTGTGTTGCAAATCTCCCTATCCATATTCTTAAATCTTTGCAACCTTTAGAAAATAGGATTTTATTTAAATAAAGATGTTTATGCTCCTCATAAATCTACTTTGTGAACTTAAAGGCTGGCTTGCATAATCTCCCACTAGGACAAAATAGTCTTTCCAAATTGAAAGATTCAGTAGATCAGTTTAGTTTAGTTTAGTTTAGTCGTGAATCTTTTATTCCATCAGCACAGTGTGGCATTTTGTTGTACACATGGAATAATTTTGTTTAAAGCTAGCCTTTAAACTGGGAGTGCCTTGATGCTAGTTTTGATGCAAAGTGTACTAATATCAAACATGATGCTCTTCTGCAGCTAGGCTTCAGTGCCCAACAGACTTTGAGAGTAGAGAGCTCCTTTCCTATAAGCCTCTCTGAAAATGCTTTTTCTAGTAGTTTTCATTTTCATTTTTAGGGTTTTTTTTTTTAGTATGAAGACCACTTTATTATCTATATCCTGTTGAGCTTCTGAGATAAATATCCTTCAAAGCAAAATAATGTCAGTGTATTATTAGCAGTCCAATATTAAGATAGTTATTATTGCTGGTTTATCCAAATTCATTTGGCCTTTAGAAAAGCAATTGTAGCAATTGTAAAATTTTCAGTGCTAAAATAAAGCTGCCACAGTAAATATTAGCTGAATTGCAAATTACGTGCAGAGGGAAATAAGCACATGAAGATCATGCCAAGTTCAACCTATTTGTCTCTGTCTCTTTCTCTGTCTCTCTCTCTCTCTCAAAATGTTTGTGTTTGTATATGTGTGTATGTATATATGCACTACAGAAACAATATTACTATTTTTGAATCAATAAAATGTGTATGTGTGCTTACATACACATACGTCCATATACATATACATATAGATATATAGATATAATTTCTATCTATTGGCAGAAGATAACTGTGTTTTCAGTTATTTCAACCTTTATTAGTGCAGCCCTGAAAATTTGATATATTGAAGTTATTTTAAAAACGTAGCTTTATTAAAAGCATTCTTGATTCATGAACTTAACATTTTGTAACACTAACGAGTTCTAGTCCTAATGAGCTGCTGAAAGAATAATAAGTTCAGTAACCTGTGTTTGTCACAGCTAATGAGGATAGGGAAAGAAGGAAAGGCTTCAGCTTTGAGGAAATCTGAATTAATTGACTCAAAAATAATAATGTACTACTATTTCTGTAGTAGTTTGACGGAGAAAGCAGTTTCCTTTTATATAAGCCATCTTTTAAAATGCTTTTACTTTACCTCATGCCACACTTATGGATTCTTGGTGAGATAGGAAAATTATCCTTAGGAGTAATGGCAGCCGTTTGATTCCAAGGAGTCTTTCAGAAGGCAACAACATCCTCTTGAATAGCATTTGATGTGCCCAGAAGTGAAGCTTCCTGGGGTTGAACGACTCAGAGCCATGCTGATGGGTGCAGCACAAATGCTCCAATTGCTCAGCTTTCTTCTGTGAGAATGGGGCATTAAAGAACAGACGAGTGAAAAGGCTCTCATAATCACCAGGCACAGAAGTCAGTCAGGAACTTCCATCCCAGCTGCCATCCTCTGATGCCGAGACTTTCTGCAGATTTAGGAAAGGAAATTAAAAACAATTCAGGACATTTCTAGTCATTGGGCAGGTGGGGGGAGGCAGTGGGGAGTACATGCCAACGTATGTAGGAGGACATCATTGCACCCCATGTCATCCTTTTGTCCTTATCATAGCTTGTGGCAGATGCTGCTGAAGAAGTAACAGGTATCTATTGAATTTCCCTCAAGGCCAGTATTCCTGGCAAAATTTCCAGCCCTTGCTTTTGACTCTCAGGCAGGAACCAACCTATTTTGAGTGACTACACTCATAAAGGGACTGACTCTAAATCTGGCCAATGATTAGGGCTGCCCCAGGGGTGTTTTTTTTCTCCCTAGGATTCAGGCAGGCTGCAGCTAGACTCATCTTCCCTTTGCAAATCCACACAGAGTTCATTAGAGTAGCCCAATTAGTCCATGTGGGAGAGCAGATCACTCATTCTCCAGAGACAGTAAATCCAAAGCAGGGAGGAGAACATGATTGCTACTTGAACAACTTGATGCAGCAGCGCTCGTTTCAAAAGTCGGCAGTCTTCTTCACAGAAGAGGAGCCCATTTAAAACTAATGACCCAGCTCTTCTAGCCTAATCTGGCTTGCAAGGATTTTTGTGAGGTAAAATAAGTCTCTTGGAAGCTGCTCCTAGTGACAAATTAGCTGCCTTTAGAGAAGGGCCGTGTAATTGCTGCACTACAAATAATGAGGTAGAATTCAACATAACTGCAAGAACCCACCCCAAATAGCGTGCCTACGTACCTTTTCTATATTCCTGTTTTGAAAGTTTCTCATAGAAAGTGCAAACTAAACAAAACCTAGAGCTTTTTGGTCCACCATAGTAAAGATGAGATTGGCAGACTCTGTGTCTTTTCAGCCCTGGCTCCCAGCGCAGGAATTTCCCCCTTTGAACTCCATCAAGTTCCCTAGTTTGCTGTCTTTTGAGCTCTGTAAATGTGAAAAGTGCTTTCTGAGTGTAATGCTTGTTAGTAAGCCATCTTGAAATGATTTTATCTTTAAAAGCATTTTTTTCCCTTCCATTCAATCATCTCCAATTTTTGGAGACTGCCTGGAAAAAGTCCCTGCAGTTTTCTTGGCAGGGTTTTTCAGAAATGATTTGCCCTTTCCTCCTTCCTTGAGCTGAGAGAAAGTGACAACCTCAAGATCACCTAACTGGCTTTGTGCCTAAGGCAGAACTAGAAAACACAGTCTCCCAGCTTCTAGCTTGATGCCTTGACCAATAATAATAATAATGATGATGATGATGATGATGATGATGATGATGATGATGATGATGATGATGATGATAATAATAATAATAATAGTAATAGTAATAATAGTAATAATAATAATAAAGTTGGAAGGGACCTTGGAGGTCATCTAGTCCAACCCCCTGGTCAGGCAGGAAACCCTATACCATTTCGGACAAATGGCTGTCCAGTCTCTTCTTAAAAACTTCCAGTGTTGGAGCATTCATAGCTTCTGGAGGCAGGTTGTTCCACTGGTTTATTTATTTAATTGTTCTCACTGTCAGGAAGTTTCTCCTTAGTTTTAGGTTGCTTCTCTCTTTAACTAGTTTCCATCCGTTGCTTCTTGTCCTGCCCTCAGGTGCCTTGGAAAATAGCTTGACTCCCTCTTCTTTGTGGCAGCCCCTGAGATATTGGAACACTGCTATCATGTCCCCCCTCGTCCTTCTCTTCGTTAAACTAGACATACTCAATTCCAGCAACCGTTCCTTATATGCTTTAGCCTCCAGTCCCCTAATCATCTTTGTTGCTCTTCTCTGTACTCTTTCTAGAGTCTCAACTACATTAAACTGGTTCTCAAAGGCAATGTATGGATAATTATGTAATTTAAAAAATAGCCAGAGTGATATATCTATGAAGATTCTCAGTTATCCAGATCATAGTTGTATCAAAAGTGGTTTTTATTTTGAAAAGGCAACTGAACTGATTTTGAGGAAAAATAGGATCTTTTGCTTCCTATCCCGGAAGCTTCATCGGTTGTATCGAATACAACTGATGAAGCTTCCAGGATAGGAAGCTAAATGTCTTGTTCTTCCTCAAAATCAGTCCAGTTGCCTTATCAAAATAAAAACCACTTTTGATATAACAAGAGTGATGGTTTCCTCTCCTGTGAATAGAGCGGCATTTGTAGGCCTTGCCCTTGACTCCCTTTATCCTTTTAACCCATTTCTATAATTACTGCTTGTGCTATTCATGGTTTATAGTGTGGGGAAATGCATATGGAAAGGGGAATGGGTAATAATCTAATGCACCAGAGGTACACATTTTTCTAGAAGGCATGGGATCACATTTATTATTTAAGTGATATTCCAGGCCATAGTGTAATAGCAGCAATAATAATTATTGTAATAATTTGGAAATACTGAATTTATCAGACCTGAATACCCTAATTTTACAAAAACACCTCTTACTTGGAACTCCCTATATTCTTAGACTGTTATCTTAATAAGTTATGGTCCTTGGTTGGTACTTGAATTATTAAATTTCCATCAGTCTTAGACCATGAATCTAACTGTAGATTATCCACACATAATAAATGGGCTAAGATAGAGAATTACTTTGAATGAATTAAAACTATTTTTTTTATTTTCAGCTAAATACAATTTATCTGAATATTCCCGATATATTTAATATTTTTTCCGTTCTTTCAAATTAAACATTATAGTTTGGAGGTAAGTTTTGGAGAGGCTTTGGGGCCACACGTAAGTCTTTCAGAGCTTCATGCTAAGAAGTTCCAGATTATGGGCTCCCTGCCTAATAAGAACAACACAAAAATGTAAACTTCAACTTTGCACATTAGTACGTGGAAAATTTAAAAGTTTCTACTGAACGAAACTGAGGCAATCTCTTCAAATGACCACTTTTGGGGTCTTGGTGGGAGAACCTATGAAACTGTGCTGTTGGAAAAGAGAACCATAACAGTGCGTCAAGTTTTGGAGTTCCTTTTGCATGTTTCCAATCATGTCAAGACTAACATTTCTTTTTCCCTCACCTTATGTCAATCAGTCATTTGGGATAGTTTTAGAAGCATGATGCAGGAGGCACAAACATCTACACTCTAGTCTCTTAACTAAATGTAAGTGTGCGCCTCCCAAGAATCCCTTTGAAATATTACCCTCAATTTAGTTCATAGCTGCAGGTGTCAAGCAACAAATTTCAGATCCCACTTGTGCTGACATTTGCTCTTGAGGAGAAGGAAATTAGATTTCTACTCATCTGAAACCAGAAACAAATGTTAGAATGGAAAGCTGCAATTTATAAGATTTTTTTTAAAAAGTAATAATAACGGCCACCTTATAAGATTTTTGCTTTGCATGCTCTAATATTGCAGACAGTTTTTTCCAATTCAAAATTAGTTGGTTACAAGTGAATTTTACGTTTACAGGAAGATTGACATTCATGGTAAAAATGCAATATATTATGCCAAATTTATGGGACTGAAAGTAAGCAATAGATTTTTAAAATTATTAAAATCAGCTCTCTAAACAAATCTGAAATTTGGATGGATGGATGGAAATGGATATGGAGCTCATTCTCTGCATCTGGAGATGTCTAGATACCCAATAATTCTTTATCTCTGAATCTTTAACATAACTAATAGTGTCCCAGTGGAAATGGGAGGTAGAAAGCTATATTCCTAGTCATTTCTGCAGCTCTATTTTATTTCCATGTCTCAACTTCATACTGTGCATCAGATATGGTAGCCGAGTGGGCAATTTTCTGGATGAGGAAGAATACATATGAATATATTCCATAAACAAATTGGATGATCTCTTTTCATGCCCTGTCCATCTTTTGCCTTCTTAATCACATATTCATTCAACCACGTTTATTGGTAGTATTTGGGATTCTATTAGTTCTGCAGTGTATTACTCTTTCCAATGTCTAAGATTATACCAAAAGTCAGGTTTACAGTACATATAATTTGTAGTAGTATTCCTTAGATCGTAGTCCCATGCCATGCATCATTGTTTTTATATATACAGTACATTGCATATACATGACATCAAATGACATGTCGCGACGTATTGTGACTTTTTTCCCATTGCCGGCAATGGGGTGGGCACGGTTTTGGTGTGACACATCCGGCCCATGGGCCAGCAGTTTGACACCCCTGAGTTAGGCAAACAGACACTACAATATAAACTTTTTCCTATAGAGGTTGTAATTACTATCCAACTACAAACAGAATGCAGGGTATAAAAAACATGAATAGCAAACCTTCCCACTCAAGTCTTGGAGTTCCTCTCTTTTCACTTTCACAAGGTCTGCTGGTTCATTTCAGACAAATGCCAGACAATAAACAAAAAATTGCTAGCCCTCACCCCTGCCAACTAAGTATAGATGCCTCCTTAAAAACTTTGTAGTAAAGGACTGTCTAACAAGTATATTTCCTGTTTCTGTCTACAGGCTTTTACAATTTATAATAGATATGGAATTTAATGTATGTATGAAAGATGATGACCTTTCCCTATTTATCTATGAAAATGTCTTAAATTTTCTCAGCTTTCAGACATATTTTTGTTTGCTGCCAGAGTCATCAGTGAAAAACTCCCTTTGTTTTTGAGTATCTGTATTTAGCATGTCTTAATTACCCACTTTAAAAAGTGCAAGAAGGTTTGATGCTGGGCTGAGTTTTATGAAATAATTGATTCCAGGGCTTCTTGCCGTTAGCATTACATAACTTGCTCAGAGCAGCTCCAGTGACCATCAAATCTAAATGAAGTATCTTTGTGACATTCTCCTGGCTCATGTTTTATGTCTCCTGATTCTCAGCTTCATCCTAATTTTGGGAGTATGAGGCCATACATTTCTACAAAAGTATAATATGTCACTGATATAATGGCTAAATAGACAGATTTCATTGCCGAACAGCTTAACATGCATGGTAAGGCTTTGTAGCATTTCAGAATTGAAAACAAGATGGTGAGTTGGAAAACAGGGGCACACAAAAGCAGCACCAGCTGCTTTTAATGTATTCTGCCTTTTTCTGGGATTATCTGGCTGGCCTTCACAATTGCTCTATGATAGAGGGGGAAAAATATGTTCTTGGTTTAAGGTCATTCAACCTGCCCCTAGGTTGTCTGAAGCACTTCTTTGCCTCTAAATATAAATCACTGTTCAGTTTTATCAAATGGACTGTTATTATCAGAAATGAATCAGTTAAATAAGAAAAGTCATTTCAGCATTCACAATTATTTCTTTTAATCGTGAACATACCATTCGGTTGAGGATGAAAGTTCATTCTCTGAGCTTGTGGGTTGGTTTCGGAACATTTCATTACCAGGCTAGGTAACAACTTCAGCAGCATTCAAACTGCCAGCCCGTGGGCCGGATGCGTCATGCCAAAACCGCGCCCACCCCATTGCCAGCAATGGAAAAACAGTTGTGATACGTCGTGACACGTCATGTGCCGTTGCAAGTTTGACACCCCTGATTTAAGGGATGTCTGTGTCAGTGCTCTACTGTTTATAAGGGCTTCAGCTGTGAGTGTGTCAAGTGAGGGTCTTGTAATGGGTCAGGTGTGAGTCATCAGAGATTTATGATGGGTCTTGTGATGGGGACCCTGACCTGAAGTAACCTCCTCATCACAGGACCCATCACAAGTCACTCTCTGATGACTCACATCTGACCCATCACAAGACCCTCACTTGACACACTCACAACTGAAGCCCTGATAAATAGTAGAACACTGACACAGACGTCCCCTAAATGCTGCTGAAGATTTTACCTAGCCTGGTAATGAAACGTTCGGAAACCAACCCACAAGCTCCAAGAACAAACCTTCACCCTCATCCTACACCTGAGCTACATATATTTGCCATTATTGCATATCATTCAGTTGTTCTTCTGTTAATGCATTAACTGGGCCCAGGAATCACGCTATATATAATCCAGTTTGGTTGCTTTTGTTCCTTATGTTACATGAACTGAGGCTTTGTAGTTTTTAATACTCTATAGTTCTGCATGTTTTATAAACTCAGTGTGTATGCTGTCAGTAAATTATTATTAAATATTAGTTATTATGGGCTATTAAATCTGTATTGGCTCTGAACACTCTGCCCAGGATGATCTGTTCCCGGAATGTCTCTTCCGGTCTCCAACAATATACCCATAATTGAGTCCATCTGCTTTGCTACTACTCATTTTTTCTTCCTCCTTTCCCAACATTGTGGACTTCTCAAGGACCAGGGTCTTCATTTCATGTGTCTAGAATATGATAATTTGAGCCTAGTCATTTGTGCTTCAAGTGAATTCTGGGTTGATTTCTCCATCTATTTCCTTGACTATCCATAATAGTCTCAAAGAGTTTTTTACAACACCAAAGTTCAAAAGCATCATGACTCTTTCTATTCTGTCAATGAATAGTCAATTATTTTAATCTTTCATTGTGGAGTGACTTTCATATATTGGGTGATTCTGCTGGGAGCGTATCCTTTTTTTCAATAAATTTTTATTATAGTCACAAAGTTAAAATATAAACTCCAAAAAAAGGGAAAAAATACAAGAACAAAGCAAAGCTAAACAAGGCATTTAAAAAGTGCATAAAAACACACACACACACATATTGCCCCCTGGGGAATATGTTCTCCCCAGGCGTACTTTACTCATTCTTCTAGGAACATCTTCCCACCAACACAGTGAAGTAACATAGCTTGGAGGGCTGGGAAACAAATAATTTTCTACCATTTTATGTGAAACTAGTAAGATCTTTTTTTAGGACAGCATAATAATAAGAATTTAATATTTGATCTCGAAAAAAAAAGCCACTTTAAGCTGTGAAAATTTGTGTAGATGGAACTGGATATGCTAAACTCCAAGTTTCATTCTTTAAAGGAAAGATGCCTTGTGACTATGTAAAGCCTGTTTTATTTAGGTTTTAAATCAAGAAGCAGAGAAGTTTTGAACTTCCCCTGTAGGGAAGAAATTCCACATGCTAATCTTTTCTTGGCAATATGTTCTTAGATTCTAAGAAGGTTTATTTAAATAAGAAAAAGAGTTAAGAGAATAGATAAGTTATTTTTGTACCTTGTAAGCAGGACTGGAAAACTTGCAATGCCTTGGTTTAATCTGTAAGCAATTTAAGTAATGGTAGAAATGAACTGTAATGAGCTTGGCAGTCACAAAGCAAGAGGCAAAAGTGAGAACGTGGTGGGTAGCTGACTTCCTTTGGCTCTGGCATTTTCAAAATTATGTAGACTTTCATTCATTGCCAATATTCACCCCTCTCATTGTTTCCATATAATGTAGCTTTTGTGTTCTGTACTTAACCCTTACATTACAGTTTCAACTTCAATTCTTCTTCTTCACAGGTTAGGTAAATATCATAACTTAACTCAATACTACTTTAGTAATGAGGGTGAATGTGTGCATTTAAATTCCAGATCTTTAGATCTGCCAATTAGTTTCTTTAGAATCTCACCTTTAGGTAGCACAGGGCAATATGCTCATTTGTTTATTGCTTTACAAATGTAAAAGACTTTTTTATTTTTTTCACATTTTCAAGGTTTAATTAGTGAGCAATTTTGTCACAAAGCAGTCAGAGTGTAGAAATAATGAATGCCAAAGAATTGCCTTATCTAGACTCCCTGCTGGACTGGTCTTCTTTAATTTTCCTGTACATGCTTTTGTGTGTTTGCAGTTTCTATACAATGGAAATGAGATTGTAGACATCTGCACCAATGTGAGCATTGAATGCCTCAGTTACAGAGATCTGTTGGGGAAAAGCCCCAGTTTCTTGTGCCGCCAGTGTTTTTGGCCAGGTGAGAATTCCCACTCTAATGTCAGACATCTAAGTAGAATGTTGTTTTTTTGCCATTATGTTAAACTTGTGGAGGTTTTCATGGACTGCTTATTTCAAAGTTCCAAGACGTTATGTCACCAATTTTCAGCCATGGGTATCAGTTTCTGAGATGGAACCAACCCATAAAGGGACCTGTGTTTTTGGCACCAGGTTCTCTACTGCTGCTCTGGAAGGTCCATTGAGGTATTAATTCACTGTGTGTTCAAATATTATTTAAATATTATTTTCCTTAACAATTTAGAATGTTTTCACAAAGGCTGCCACTAAAATCTTTCCTCAAATCTCCTTCATCTGAAGAAGAATTTTAAAGGCAGTAAATCTCCTGCAGTAGAAGTTGTTCATTGTTATCATCCTGGCAGAAGTGTTTTTATGAAATAGCTGATTGGCCTTCTGGCTTCTCTCAAGTACTTTCCAATATCTACCAGTATTAGCACAGTGTGAATATAGCTACATTTTTATCAAGTGAACAGTTTTAGTACTGTATTCTATATTCTGAGAAGCCTGGAAAAAAGGCAAAGTAAGTGGAACAGTTTCTTCTTAAAAAATAATATTGATGAAGTGTTCTTTTAATATAATGCACTGCCTTAGAAACCACTAGTTTACAATAAAAGCAGGTGTGGCCATTGTATTAGTTGTTTGGCAAGGGGTGGGGGAAGCCAACTTTTCTTCCCAACAATTATCCTCCTGAAAATAAAAAAGTTTAATTTTGCTTTTTTTTCCTGCAAAATGAAAAGAAAATTTTCAGGGAAATTCTCCTGGGTAAAATGTGGATCTTTCACTTAGTTTAGTACAAGATGATCACGGACTGTGTGTGAAAGCCCTGCCTTTTCTTATCCTATCTTCTCTCTGGTGGTCTGCAGCTTCTCTGGCTTTTCACCCTTAAATTGCAAGGGAAGACGTTATGAAGGGATTCATTTTATGAGATTTCTTTTTGTTTCAAGATTGTGCTACTATTATGATTAAGGAGAGGCTTGCCCTTGAAACATTGTTAGACAACGTCTTCTTCCCTAGAGAAATTAAAAGAAATTATTCTCTCAAAATCTGTGCTCACAAACTTGGAAAGGAATTTCAAAAGGCCAGTTATCCCCAGTTCTACTGAAAACATTTATTAGGCAGGTTGTAAGGTAGCCAATATTTTTTTTTCCTCCAAAAATCTCCTTTCACAGGCTTTTTATCAACTTTGCTGTCAAAACAATACATTTTGATTTAGCTTAATCAATATTCTCTGTGACAGCCCTATAGAATAGCATCATCCCTGAAATCCAAATGCCCCCCCCCCTCCAACTTGGTTAGCCTTTTGCAGGGTGCTGAAGGCATATGGGGCAGGAAGTTAATTTCTGATGCTGTTGTGTTTCCCTTGATTAGGATAATTGTTTTATCCCTTCACATATTGTTTCATCAGTCTTTTTAATAAAAGGGAGCACTGGTTGCCCTAAAAAGGTGGTCTTTGTCAGGACTTGGATGGAGAAAGTGGATCTATCCTGGTCCTTTTAGATCTGCAGTAGAAGTCGTTTGTTATTACCCTCTCAGCAAGTTACAGTACCTTCAGTCATGGTATTCTTCTGGACTGGTTGTGAGACTAGGGGCACTGTGTTGCAGCTCAGAAGCTGCAGTTGATTCAGAGTGGACCAATCCAGTGCTGACCAGGATTTCTTGGTGGGAACCCATTAGAGCACTACTGCAGGCCTTGCACTGGCTGCCAGTGGCCTTCGGGATGCAATTTAACCAATTATCTGTGGGATTGCATTCTCCCATTATAAATGTGTTGGCCAGTTCATCTGTCTGAGAGAAACTGTTAGCAGTGCTTCACTTTATGAAGGTGTAGGGGGGGGGACACAAAGATGGCATCTAGCATCTCACCCTGAGAGAAGGATGCCACCCAAGACATAGATCTTCTAGAAGCATTTGGATCTTGACTCCATTTTAGTTTGGTAGGTTAATATTATTCTACATTACCATTTGTTCCGGAAGTTTTATATATACATCTTCCTATTATATACTGCTTCTTTTGTGTTTTTCTTGTAAACTACTGAGAGTCATTAGGGATTTGGCATTCTATAAATGTAAATAGCAACAACCACAATAATGACAACACATGTGCCACAAATACTACTTCTCTCTAATTTGCTTGAATATAGGACATAATGACTTAGTTATACATAGTGACTAAGTCATACAAGTGACTTAGTTATATGATCCAGGCTGCCAAATTACAAACGATAAGGATAAAGCATCTTTTTGTTTTTTGTAATAATTGTTAATTTCTGAAACAATGGCATAAACATGGCTAAATCTGGACTTTTTAAAATTATCTTTTAATTTTTTGTAATAACCCATTTCCTCCTGTGGTTTTTTAATTTCTGTTCAGAACTCTTTTGTAATCCCACAGTGTTTTTTTAAATAAAGTTCATTTCTCCTTCCTTTAACCTATTTGGGGCAGGGGCAGGTAAAAGAGTGTGATCTAGATACAGCATGCTATTCTTAGTAAACATACAGACACTGCATAAATTAATCATGTTCCAGAATGTGAGTTCTCTATAGAATGTGGGATTATTTAGTGCACATCTATCCTTGCCACCATTGCCATGGAACTATTATTTTCACCATCCTGTCTTAAAGCAAGCAGCTGACCTATACTTGAAACTAATCATCTTCTTTTCTGCATCTATCACAGCACAAATTAAAGGGCATAGCAAGCTCACAGAGTCATTCCTGTCTTTACAAGCACAAATCTTCACTATTGGGGAGAGGGTCTTTTTTTTTTGACAACTCGGGAAAGGTCACATCTGCTGGAGGTCAAAATACCAGGGTCTTCTCTGCTGAAAGATATATAGTTGAAAGAGTTAGGCATCCAACCAAAACAAGCAGAAAAAATAACTGTTAATGTCTTCCGATATAGCTGCTGAAATACAAGGTCAGATCTCATACTAGAGCAGTTATGCGTGACAGTTTCAAATGAGCAAAGGGTAGCAATAACAGTACTTGTTATGCTCGGTCTCATGTTATGTCCAGATGCAAAATCTGACAGCTGGAAGCAATGCAAGAAGCATTGGAAGTTTATTTTATGATGATAACCGCTTGAGCAGACAACAGCTAGATACAAAAGTAAAAAAGATGCGGGACATTTTTCAAAGAATATATCAGCATACATGAAATTATGCATACAGTACATCTTTTCAAGCTTTAACTCCACAGATAGTTAATCAAAAATGGCTCAGCAATTGCTTATCCCAGAAAAGAAACATTCAGCCTTTGTACCAAAACTAAATAAGCAAAGCACAACTCCTGATTTAAATCAACCACAACTCAACAGTTTATTTATTGTTTTAAAGTTATTACTATATAAAGTAAATCAAGATTTCCTCAAATTAAACTCAACTGCTGGTCACTAGATGGATATGACTTGGCCACTGTATGGGAATGGCTTACTAGTAGTGGTGGTAGTAGCAATATTTAAGACAAGCACTTGCCGAAAAAGTCTGGATAGTGGACATGTCTGGAGACAGCAGAATAGAATAGAAAGAACTAAAAAAAATCCACCAAATATAAAGACCTGCAAATAGAAGTAGAACAACTGTGACAAAAGAAAGCAAATAGAGTAACAATAGTAATAGCAGTAGCATTTAGACTTATATATGGCCTCATAGTGCTTTACAGAACTCTTTGGACAGTTTACAATGCCAGCATTATTTGCATATTGCCCCCAACATTCTGAGTCCTCATTTTACTGATCTCGGAATAATGAAAGGCTAAGTCAACCTTGAGCCCCATCAGGATTGAACTCCAGGCTGTGGGCAGAGTTTGCCTGCAATGTTGTACTTAACCACTGCACCACTAGGGATCACAAACACTTTGAATGCAATAGCAAAATATCTGAAGCACCACTCGAACACCATTGACATTTACAAAATACCCATCAGTCAGTTGCAGAAGGCAGCTTTACTTGGAACAGCTTATATTCTGCAACAAAACCTTTAACACCTGTCAAGTGCCAGGAAAATCAGGAGATCCAGATAGTTCAAAATGGGTATAAGATTTATTGTAAACTTGAGCTCTATACAAGAATCTGAACTACTAATGGCCAAGGAAAATTAACAGGAAATAAGAGTAGAAAGAATTCAAGGTGAGCTGGACTTAGATCTCTTTTGGGTGGGAAGCAACTCATGACTGATAACATGTTTGATCCCTCCCTCGGGCTCAGCCTGGTCATCTCCTACACACCTTCAAACAAAAACATCTGCCTATCCCAGATCCTTGGGAAGGACTCAATAGGTGGGGAAAATGCCAAATCCAATTTAAACATCTGGCTGACTGTGGGAACAACCATAATAACTTATTACCTTTATATGCTGCCAGACTCCCAGTAGGAGTCTCAAATTGCTTTCATTTATGATGTTTTCAACTTCACAGTTCTGGGAAGCTCTCATTCAGGTATTAACTGTGACTCTGCTTTGAAATAAATGAAGATCGCTAGATGTGCTGTGATATTTATTACACATCATCTCGGGGACTAGGATCTGTGTGAATTATGTGCATCCTTTCAAAAATAATATGAATATGATCCTTAAAATCTGCAGCTGCGAATGTGCCTTAGTGCCCTCTCTTGGGGATGTGCCTTAGTGCCCTCTCTTTCATATAGAATTCAGGTTAAGTGTTGAGCAGCTTTTGAAAAAAAATGTGTTGGTTTAATTTCTTTCTAATGTAAGATAATCTAGTTTTGATATATAGGGAAAAAATCAAGTATGAAAAATATTGGTGACTAAACCAATTCCTGGCACTGTTCCAGAACCAGCTTTTAGTAACTCTGAAAGGGGCTTTTTTGACTATTAATCAATGATTTGACTATTAATCAATGATTTTGTAAGTGTGTATTGAAATTCACTTGATATCTATTTCTTTCTGGTGCAAGATGAATACACTAATTTTTGGACCTGGCACCAGATCCATGTTTTACTGGAAATTTTATATTGGCTTTCAATTTAGTAAATTGTTTTAATAAAGCTATAGATTTGTCTTCACGTTCAATATGCTTTAATGCTTCACTTGCCATCCAAAGTACAGTATTTATTATGTTATTTAGTGAGTATAAATGAAAATGATAAAAAATAATAGAATTAGGAAATATCTTGGACAATAAGAATAATTCCGAGGTGCAAAATATTACCTGCAGCGGTGAACAGAAGTTTCAAATGCTTCCACCATTTTGCCATTTTTGTCCTCCTAACCAGAATAGCTACTAGTGGGGAAAGTAGCCACTCTCCTGAATCTATGGTGACTGGGCAGGGTTGGAGGTTCAAGCATACATTCGCTCACTCATTCATTCATTGAAAGGGCTATCAGTCTCCTGGGGTAATGATATTTAAGTTTTCCTCTTAAATGCCATCTAAAAGTGGTATGTTATAACAGAAAACTTCTAGATGGAAATCTTTATCACACAATTCCATAGGACTGTCACTCTTCTGGAAAATTTCTATTCAGAGAAGAAAGATGTATGTATACCATAATCATCATCAGCATCATCTCTGGAAAAAAAAAGTCCTCCTGACTAGAGGTTATTTGAAATCCAAGCAGAAGTCTGACCCAGAGAGCAATAGGTATTATTTTGCCTATGGATCTTTCTTTCTCCATCCTGAAGTCAATTTCCCCAGATAAATATGTTTGGCAAGCAAAGAGCCTCTTCTCTTTCTTAATCATCATTCCATATTTGGATATTTATATGTGCCATGTGCTTTTCCTACTTTACAATCACCATAGGACATATACATACAGTATACACATTCCAAATAACAGGCAGGTAGATTTATTATCTCCCCAGATTTGATACTTCACTCTGAAGAAGAAAAGACCAGGTGTATGGCTTCTTTTAGAGCAAAACCCAATATGGCTACGGAGATGTGTACAGAGACTTGGTGGGAAAGGCGTATTCCTATAGCAGACATACTGAGTTAATTGTGATTAGATAGATTACGGTCCCTTAGTGCATCATCCCCTAGCTCACCCCTGAGATGCCCTAGTTTGTCCACATGGGAAGTTTTGGTGATGGGACATGGAAGAATACCCTACCAGTTCTGCAGTGAGAAACAACTCTAAGTTGGTGCTGAGATGTAAGTGATATCAGAAGGACATGTTTCTCAAAAAGACTTATGAAAGCATATTTATAAATAGCACAACAATATGAGGAATATTGTTACTGCATCCCCCAGTCAGGAGCTGGAAGACTAAAGGGGAAGAAAAATGGGTTTTGAGAGTTACACTGAGGGGATTTGAAATGTGCCTTCACTGTAACTGCCCCTATGCTTTGAAATGCTTTGCTTTCCAAGATACAGACCACCCCAAACTTCCATATGTTTTGCAAACAGAATAAATCCTGGCTTTTCCACTGAGTGTTTGAGGCCTATATAAACTACCTTTAATCTGATAGCATGATGTTGTTTGGTTCTGTGTTATTTCTTCTACTTTATAAACCACCTTGAGTCCCATAGAAATGGATAGCATATAAAACCTTGTAATAAATGAATTTATAAATATATTGCATATGCCAAACTTGATTTCCTATACAAATTAGGAAGCTTTCTAGTTACCAACAAATAGTTGTTTGTCCCGAGTCTTAGATATGCAGTATGTTATGTGTATAATGAATAATCATACTGGTTTGTTTACGCCAATGTTCTTAGAAAACATTTCAAAACTTTTTTTTTTTGCATATTGAAAGATGATGCTCATAATTTTTTATCAATTACAAGTCAAGGTGGGTGACACATCACTAGTTCTGAATATATTTCTTGCTTCCTTGATTTTTCCGCATGTTATTTTTTAATCAATAATTCAAAAAGACCCAACCATTCTTTGACTTGAACAAGTTTTGACTTGTAAACCCAAGTATATTTCCTAGAAAATAAGACAATGACACCAGAACTATTTTGTTGTGTCCTGAGCCTGCAAAAGCAGGCTCGGGACGTTGCAAGAGTCCCGGGCATTTGCAAAAGCTGCCCGGGACCAGACTGAGTGGCGCCGGCCCTGCGCGCATGCGCAAGGCAGGAAAAGACTGTCTTATGATTGGTTGGATTTGCCCGGGGATCAGAAGGTATAAATAGAGGCCTGCGTGCCTCTGCTCGGGTTGTTCGTAGATTGGAAGCAGAGAATAAAGACTTGTTAGAAATGCTTCGTCTCAAGCGCCATTATTCTCCGGACTTAACATATTTATTCCCAACTAGTTGTGAATGTAGAGAAAATCACATTCAGTTTTTCAATACACTTGAAAATTAAAAATATAGATAACTTTTAAATGCTAAAATCATCTATATTCCACAGTACAATGCAAGTAAGAATGTTGTGGATTCTATCAATTATTGTCTAGATAAAATGTGATCTGAACAATGCAGCCTGAATGGGTGCTCAGCTGAAAAGATTAATTGAATGAGGTCACGGCACATCTAGCATTTCGTGGAGCTATATCACAGTCCCTTTACTTTACATCTTCATAGTTAACACATTCAAAGCATCAAACTGAGTATAGACAGAGTCAAAGTAGTCCTCCATGCTGAAAATGATCTCTTAAGTAAAACTGAAGTTAAAAATAATTATATAAATTGTCAGTTTCATTCTCACTGTATTCACCATTTCTCTGTGTGAAAAAGTGCTGGTAGGGCATTAAGAATAATTATTTGACTACAATCTTCTCAATTCAGAGAAATTGCCATGGGGGAAGGACTAAAGCTTCCTCTCCCAGCCCCAAATAGATAATTTTCTAAACGGGTGGTCTTTTGGGGGAGAGAACTGGATTAAGCTGATAGGGAAATTTCCCTAGCAAGAAATGACTTTAATCAGTTGATAGTAGTTTTACAGAGAAGTATCTATATTATTAAAAATTCTGCTTTAAGTTTACACTGGGTGAAGCCGTACAGCTCTGAACATTGTTTGTTATCACAGCGAGCCAAATGAATGCTGTGAAGAACTCTTCCACTCTCCACAGCAATTGTAATTGGTTCGCTGTGCTCATTTAGCGTTTGACCTTTCAGTGCAAGGCAATTTCCTCTGTGTTCTGGAATGACCGTTACACAACCATATTTTGGCGGAACGTGGTTCAGATTGTGGCTGTAACCCGTATATCAACTTCTTGGTACCTAAAATATGCAAAGCATATTCTCTTCTCTAGAACTGAGATTCTGAATTGGATCAGGTCCAGGCTGATCTTTCCTGATAATGGCAGAAAATAAGAGTTTTGTTTCAACAAGTGGATTTTCTATCTTGCACTCCGCATTAGGAACATTCGTGCCCCCGCCCCCTCAACAGAGAAGTTATTTCACAAAAAGCATAGTTCATGACAACTCCTTTTACATTGATTTGTATCAGTAACATTGTACAAAACAGATAAGGTACAATTAAAGCTGTATGATTCCATTTTCAAATTCTGAGAAGTTATCTTCAGAAATATATGCTTCCCCAAATCATTTTGATCCAGTTTTGTTTCACTTCCCCTGCCTCTGAAAAAGATGATACGAAAAAAGAAATGAGTTCATATGACATAGAAAATATTATATTGTCATCTGGCTCCATATATGCTTGCTGTTTGAGACAGTCACTTGATACCTAAGTTTTGTGATTGTGAGAATCAACAGACTATTTAAAATAACATGCTTGCAGTCAGATAGAAACATCCTATTTTGTGAAATTAACATTTTATAAAACACGGTAAGTGTTGGTGGGAGGTTGAATATGGTAAATAATGCCATCATGGGGCTGGGAAGAATTTATTCTCTCTACTTTTTCCACTGAGAATTTTACTGTAAATATTCTCTTACTTTAAATCTAAGAAAATATGCTTATATGCAATTCATTTCCCTTTCTTAGGCAGTTAAAATAACCACAGGTTCAATTCAACTCCAGAGTTGCTTTCAGCATTAGGTCACAAATTAATTGGTTTGTTTAAGCAGAATTAGCTATAACATATTTGGTGCAAAAAACTCACACAAAGTAAATTATATTTTTCCTTTGTGAAGAGATTTGTATGCTAGATGATGTTTCCTTTATCTCAGTAGCAGAGAATGAAGATAGATCAGTCCCAATGCAGGCAAAAAGACAGAGTGAGATGCTCATAGTTGTATCTGCTCTTGGGATTCACAATGAAGCAACTACTGAGCCTAATTGTCATGCTCCAGCATATAATTTGTGTATATCCTGTTTTTGTTCTCTGGCCCCATCTAGTGGCCAGGACCAAAAACCAATCTGTATTGTTTGGAAGCTGACCTGGCCCTTTAAGGGTCATCTGCCCATCAACCCTCACTCAAAAACAAGTGCATCCTGGGAAGCCAGACTCCATTTCCTTTAGCATGCAAAGGAAACAGAAGCCCCAAGAAGAATCCAGCCCAATCCATGGCACACATTTGTCTGAGGACAAAAATCCACATCCCATACACACAGCATCGCTGGTGAGATTTAGATTTATCTGTGTTTGTTAATTGTTATGCTCATCAGCAACTCAACACTGCTCGTTTTGTATTTAGGTTCTTATTGTATGTATTTCTATTTTTCCCAGTTTCACCCACCCTCTTCCTTTAATAAAGCATCCAGATCTACGCACATAGCCTGTTTTATTGGAGGACAGGTGGGTTTAGCTGCATGTCAAGATGCACACAGAGTAATGTGTAACGAGGACAGAGCGCTAATTATACACAGGGTTTTAAGATTTTGATATATGCCTGAGTTTTCCTAAACCAGACTGGCTCTTTCTGAACTGGTTTGCATTCAGATGTTTCATAAATGTAAGAAATCTTTCATAATTCAATCTGATGTGTGCCAATGTTAGTAACAGTTTCATTGTACATCTTTCATGAGCAGCATGAACAAATGGCTTACTTTTTACCATTTTTTTCGTAATTTTTTCAACACGTGTAGGCATCCTAGTTGTTTCAGACCTTTCCAATGCTTTTTTGCAGTCTCTTCTATGGCCCATCGATAACATGCTGTTACTTTACCCATTTTGTGCAAATGAGGTTGATCCCGCTTTCCCAACATGTTTGTGCAATAGCCACTAAAGATAAACAGGCAATGTATTTTTGACAACTTAAGACAGGGCTTTTCAACCAGTGGTACGGGTACCACCTGTGGTACATTGGCACATGGCAGGTGGTACGCAACGATCCTAGAAAAGTGGTAGCGGGGGAGGGGAATGAGCTGAACCGGTGGCAGCACCGCACAAGCCTGAGCGAGAGATGGCTGGAGCTGCAGGGCTGTCAGGGCTCAGCAGAAACGCCAGGATCAGCACCAGGCTCCAGCTGGAGCTCGGCGCTGATCCTGGTGCTTCTGCTGAGCCCTGAAGAAGCACCAAACAGCTGGAAAGCAGCACTGATCCTGGCGCTTCTGCTGAGCCCAGAAGAAGCGCCCGATCAGCTGGAATGTTGCAGCATCTCCAGGGTCTTGTGATTTACATTCAGATGCTTGGCAACTGATTCATATTTATGATGGTCACAGTGTCCCAGGGTCGTGTGAAGTGACCAAAACCTGCTGCAACCACCCAGCAGACGAGGGGAATAAAAACCAAACACCCCCCACCCCACCCCCGCTGCCAATCCTCAACAGAAATGCTCACAACAATGAAAACCTCAGACAGGAGGAAGAGCGCCGCCGGGTGGGCAGGCAGGTGTCTTGCTCAGCTGTGTCTTGGGGGGCACTTTTTTCAGTGCCATTGTAACTTCAAATAGTCACTAAGCGAACTGTTGTAAGTCGAGGACTACCTGTACTTTATCACTTTTTTTTTTTGGTCATCAAGTTTTTCACACCTTGCTGGTGGTACTGGGATGTTGCCATATCCTAAAAGTGGTACAATGGGTGAAAAGGCTGAAAAGCCCTGACTTAAGATATAAGATGGCAAACCTATTTTTGATATTTTGTCCGACTTCCAGGGCAGCACAGATGCATAGATGTTAGGGCATACTTTAGTTCTTCCAGTGCACTATTCTAATTAAATTATTAGCCATCTGAACTTGGGGATCTGGGAGATCTGCTTCAGCTCCTTGAATAGTTCTAAACAGAGAGTGATTCAGTTTCACTGAACAAATTTACAAATAAAGTAGATGCTGGTTTGTTAGGGAGCAGTGTACATTCTCTGGAGCAGATAACTATATTTGATATGCAGAGTTGGCCTAATCTTGTGGTATCAGTCTCAAAAGGGCCCTAACCCACAACTCTTATTTTGCTCATTCCAGTTATCTCCCTATGCAATTATACATTGTTTATATCCATCAAATCATTGTGGAATTACTGTTTGGATGATACAACCTACTGTTCAGTTTGAATCTAAGAGCAGAATTGGCAAGCAACCTTGACTCTCAATATGTTGCTTGAAAATTATGTGAATTCTAAATGTTCTGGTTAGCAGCAAATGCCCAGTTAAGTCTGCAGCTATTTCTTTGTAAGAAATCTGATGTTGGTTGAGATAAGCCTAGAAGCAAATCCTTTCACCAAATATGAAACAGAAACAGGGAAACAAGGTCCATACAGAACTATTCTGCATGTTAATAAAACCTGAGTTTGGCATGAGTCCAAACAGTCCAATCTTATGAAGCAACAACCTCCTCCTCTTCCAAAAAAAGCCCAAATGAAATAAACCTCTATCTGTTTGAGATAATATATATTCTGACCACGTGCTATTTTTTCAATGCATGCTCATTAGAGTAGCTTAAACAATACCTCAGTTGCCTAATGAAGGGTATAGATATGCCAGTCATCAGCTTATTTGCTTAAAATTACCTAAGGCAAATTCCAGTGTTCAGAAGACCCAAGACTGCAAAGTGTCCTATAGTGAGACCTTTTGTGAATCAATGGGCTTTGTGAGACTGACCTGGAAATGGAGATAGAACAATATAGGTCTACCAACTGTTTTGTCTTTTCTGGAACAATCCTCTAAAATGACATTAAGACAAGGGCATTGTAAGAATTTTTTTTAAAAACCCCAATTAGATTATATTTCTGGAACTGCTTAGAGCAGTGATGGCGAATCTTTTAGAGACCGAGTGCCCAAACTGCAACCCAAAACCCACTTATGCATTGTCGGGTGCCGGGTGGGCGTGGCCCATTGGCTGGGTGTGGCCCATTGGGTGGGTGTGGCTGCGGTGGTAACAGCAGACTGGGTGGGACTAAAAATTTCAATCAATCAATTCCAACTTTCCAAGCAGCAACTTTTTTTTCCCGCGAGAAGTTGAAATTGACTGATTGATTGAACCTTTTTTTGTGTACACGATGGCGGAGGCCTAAAGCAAAAAGGTTTTATAAAACTCAGCTGAAGGCCTAGGACTGGGGCGACGGCGCGCGTGCCCACAGAGAGGGCTCTGAGTGCCGCCTCTGGCACCCGTGCCATAGGTTCGCCATCACTGGCTTAGAGTATATGCCAGGAAAAAAAAATGGTCAGAGAATTAAAGCGGGCATTGATAAAGAGTCCTGATCAGATCCTTCAGTCTGGTAGAAGATCAAGAATGCCAGTTAGCAGTGGTCAGCTGTTTTCTCTAGATTTCATTCATGTATTTCCCAATCAGGTTGTTTACAGTATTATAGATGGATGGGATCCAAACTCCTAAGAATGTTATTGTTTTATTTTGGTATCTGAAGAAATAAACACTTGGTCAATTTCTTTGTAAGCAGTAACACTTCTTTTTGGGAGAAAACCCAATTAGAAAAAAAATTGCCAAAAGAATCTGAGAAGTATTTCTGTCAAATAAATTTTGCATATTAATGAAAACAGATTTGGGGTTGGGGCCAGCCAGTCAAATAGAGGTTGTTGATATTATAGTTTTTAAAGATTCTTTGCATTGAAAAAGATGATGTGGTCACCGAAACCTGATTTATTAAACTGAAACAGTCGATCCAACTTTCATTTCTTCATAGTTCACCTTGTTTTCCCCACAGGCTAGCTTTTCAGACAACGGAAATAGCAGTTCTCCTTCCGATCTGACCACCATGGTAATGATTGATTTCTAAGACAACAGCTTTCTAAATTATTAATATATTTTGATAAGTAGTATGGATCTAATGTAAGGGGTGGGCCTTTTCTTTGAAAATACTTGTTCATTCTTCTATAAAAGGAAGCATTTTCTATCCATCTCACTTATTGATTTCATTTCTGTTTCGGAACTGTTGGTGAGACCGTTAAAAGTCGTTGGTGCTGTTTGAAATTGTTCTGCCAGCAGCAAGATCTGATTGCTGGCCCAGTGATGGATTCTATTGCAAATAAGGGCTGTTTCCAAAGGAGGCAGAGGAGGAGAGGTTATGGAGCGAAGGAACTGGATGAGGCTGTTGGCAGGCCCGGGCCCAGAGGATGGGAGAGAGGCTTTTGGAGGAGTTGGTGGCGGTGGCAGCATTTTCCAGGGGCGAAAAGGAGTGAGGCCTCTTTAAGGAAAAGGTGGAAGAGACAGGATCAGAAAAAGAAAAGGAGGCAAGGTTGTCGTGCAGAATACAAGCTAATTTGAGGGATAATTCACATGGAGCTCCATTTCCATCTGTCCTGTTTGCCATCGTTCGCTCCCTAGAGACTAAAATGGAAGATCTGTAACTTGAGCTGGCCACGAACAAGGAGTGTATATCGGAGGTGGTGACCCTTTGAGAGCTGTATTCAACGAAATTTCATTTTGATGTATGCCAATTGGTGTACTTTCAAAGTGACAATAAAGTTGTTGTTGTTGTTGTTGTTGTTATTATTATTATTATTATTATTATTATTATTTATGGCATTTATTATTGATGGCATTCCATGCACCTGCAGGTTTGAGCCTTTCAAATTCTTTCATTATGCATTCCCTCAATATGTGGAAAGTAATTTAAACATGTTAATCAGCCATTTATTCCATTGTCTGCTGCATTTTCATCACTCTTTCTGCTATTTCTCCTTCTTCTATAATCCACAATCACTTCTATTTTATTTGCTGATCCTCACTACAGTTTAAGGTACTGTGATCTGTATTGGGGAAAGTAGCTTCTTTTGGTTCAATTCATTTTATTGTTTCTCATGAAGCTTTTGCATCTTAATTTTTTTTCTCCTTTTTCTCCTTATTCAAATTGCTCATTGCAGACACAGAACAATAACACTTGCTTTGCTTGATAGGTGCCCATATTCTAACTGCATAAAAAACAAAGTACAGGTTTTGCACAGTAGTGCAGCAGCCGATGGATCGCGGGACTCCGCACCCTATGGCTGATTTTTTTTCCTGTTTGGGGACCCTAAATGGGCCTAAACTTGCCCCAGAGAGGCAAAAAAGAAGGAGGGGTGCCCCGCCAACTGTGGAGAGTTGGTGGTCGATCCGTTCATCCAGGGAAAGCCCTCCAGAAACCAGCAGAAGAAAGGCTAGCTTCACTCCAGTGCCTAGCCCAAGCTACAAGCAGCTGAAACCAAAAAGCACTAATTTAAGCTTGATCGTAAACAATGTGTTTGGAACTGGGTAAGAATACTGATACTCTCTCTTCTACTTGATAATTGATTTCCTGGGGGGGGGGAAACCCGAAGAAGCAAAAATCCTCCAAAAGTGAGAAGCCCTCCCACAGACAGAAACGGCAAATTAAACTTTTATGGGAGACAGAAATATATTGAAATGAAATGAATATAAGACTTAAATCTGGACAAGTTTGAAATTGGTGGAATTAGTTAAGATTTTCTTTTCAAAAGATTATTGATGAAAACAGAAGAAAGTAATTGCTTGTTTTGAAAACTGAAAAATGAACTGGTGCTGACATCTAGTGGTGGATGAAAATATACAATTATAGTTGCTCTGATACAGGAATTGGCAGAAAGCCCAGAAAAAGATAACCTTTGTGACCTTCAATGTTTTAACTAAACAGAGAACAGCTGCAACAAAGAAAAGAAAACATTTTGGGCTATCTACAAAGCAAGAACTATAAACCTTAGGAAAAAAAACTGATCTTCCTGGATTATAAATACTTATTGAACTGTGACTCTAAAGCTGTTTGTAGAGAAAATCAAAGGAAAACTTTGATTTTTGGCTATCATGGAACATCAGGGATCTGCAGAAAGAACATATCAAGAAAAAACAAATACTTTCCAGGAGGAAATGTATGCTATGTTGCAACTAATACAAATGACAGTGATTTCAAACCACGAGGAAATTAAAAACAATTTTGAAAATATAAATGAACACATTTTCAATCTAACCTTACAACAAAAAAACTCTCAGAAAATAAAAACGAGAGCAATCAAATAAAGCAGACAACTGAACATAAACCAGAGGAAATAGATTTAAAGATGGAACCCAACAATAGAAGGAATTATGACTTAATCCAGATGGAGAAAAAATTGCAGGAAATATCAGACATGGAAAAGGTAACCTATACTTCAAGATTGCAAAATAAGTCTGAGGATAAGAAAAAGGATTCGACAAAATGGATTATAAAGCTTTCAGGAGAATTACAAGAACTTGAGAGACAAAAAATGATAAGAGAAATTAAGACAGACAGAAAGAAAAAGATTTTCAATGAATACGAAGGGGTGAAACATTCCTACAAAAACATCTTACTTGACTTGTCTCTTGTACTTACAACAACATCTACAAGACTATGGGAAGATCTTTGGGTCCAGCGGAGCATACTGATTAGCAAAGATGTTTGGCAAAAAAAAAAAAAAGGCTAAAGTTAGAATTAAGAAATTAGATGATGGGATTTATCAGATGGAATATCTAAAGATTAAATACCTGTTTGAATATGGGTAAAGAAATAGAAAAATTCTGGATATAAATGAATTTCAGTTTAAGAGGGATGGGCCCCTCAAGTAACATAGCATTTTTTAATGATATGAGAAATATAAAAATGTTGGGATGGCTTATATGAGGGAAATGTTTTACATACTTAAGTGTAATTGATTTTGGGAAAATTTCAATTGATAAGAATGTTTTGAATAGATTTAAAAGATTAGATGATTGGATTTATTAGATGGAATATTTAAAAATTAAATTTGTTTGAATATGGTTAAAAAAATAGAATTTTTTGGATATAAATGTATTTTCGCTTAAGAGGGACATGTTTCTCACTATTTTCTTCTTTTTTTTCTTTTTTCTTTTTATTTTTGTTTTAAGATGAGAAATGTAAAATTGTTGGGATGGCTTGTATGGGGAAAAAGATTTAAATACTTAAATGTAATTAACTCTGAGAAAATCTTAACTGGTAAAAATGTTTTGAACACTGAAGGGAAAACAAATCTAAATAAGAACTTTGAAAACAGGATTTATAACAAGGTAATTAAGATGATCAATTAGAAAAGAAGCTTTATATTGATGTGGTTGTTACATGTAGAAATACTAGAAAAATGTTTATATTCAATTGTTATCTATCAAAATACTAAGAAATGTACTAATTTAAGGTTGATAAAAGAGAATATTATTGGAAGAAGAGAAAATCAAGGAAAGTTACTATGTGGATTATGGAATTATAGAAATTAATTGTTATTGATTGTTTTTAAATATAAACCCAGACAACATGCTGTTTACCGAATATTAAGGTGATTATGTTAAAAAATTAATAAAATATATTTAAAAAAATAAAGTACAGAAAATCCCAAATAAAATAAGTATTTTACTTTCTAAATTGTTTTAAAATTAAGGCAGATGGGATCGTTTAAATGCATACAACATGAATAAATTAAAAAATGTGAATATTTTTAAAGAAAATATTTACCTCATAATCCCATTCCAGGAAAGGCATTCAAAGGAAGGGAATGATGTTTAAAAAAGAGAATTCCGAACAAACTTTCTTACTTTTTTAATAATTATTGCTTCCTCTAAATATGAAGGATGAGTCAGTTTCCAGTAGTTGTTTCGGACAGAGTAGTTGATATTCATCTATCTTTGTGATGGAAGCAAATCTTATTCCTATTCTTATAGGAACCAACAGATAATGATGTCCTTGCTTGATATTCCCATTCTCCAAAATGTTTTGGAGCCAAACTCAGTATGACAGTAAACATGCAATTTCTTCAAAAAAGGAAAATTGTATTGTATCTAGTTTTTCTTCTGTAACACCTATTGGAATTTATTTTATGTCATAAATGACATGCCATGTTTCCCCACTATTGTCCAATAATAAAGTGCATAAAGAAATATAAGACATTATGGTTTAAGTTCACCTGAATGTGTGTTGGGGAGAGTGTTTTTCCCCATCTCTTTCCTCAAAGAGGAATTGTGGGGCTAATATATTTGCTCTTATAATGGGATTTCCCTCCCATTTCTTCTTTTGACCACGCTCTCTTCAGTGCTCAGGGTCTACTGCAGAAAGCTCTCCAACTTTCTTACCAAATTGGGTGGTGGAGAGGATAGGATAGGATATGATATGAAAAATCCCATGATCAGAATGATGTGACTGCACAGTGCCCATTGCCTATAACTAAAATTCCTTTCTAAAATATAAGAAAATAAAATCAAGAATGTTCCTAGTTTTTGGAGTTAAAATTTCCCTTCCAGAGATGCATGTGGCATTTGGACATAATGTCTTTTGTCAATAATTGAATCTGGAGTAAAAGAGTGTAGGTTTTCAAGGACATGTAGCTTTTGATCATTTTAATTTTGTGGTTTTTCATAATGCATGATTAACTAACTCAATTCACTATATGCTATGCTGGTAAATAATTTCTAGGCTCAGAAATAATAACAATACAATAGATTGTCAGGAATGTTGTCCCTAAATTTCTGGCTATTATGTCAAGCAATCATTTTCTTAAGTTTATTGAATGAAGTAGGAATTCTCCCAACCACTGTCCTTTGCTTTGAAATCTTTTTCTTGAAAAATAAGTTCTGCAAACTTTCTTTGCAATTAACTATACATGCTTATAAATGCATTCATAATTAAATAAAATACTTTTTGTGTGCAACTATATCTGGAGGAACTTCTATTTTGTCTTCCCCCCCTGCCATAAATGTCACTCCCTTTGTTTCAACCACATTAAACCATTTTTATATGATCACAAAAAAAACATGTTTCCTAATTTAGTCTTTACTAATGAGGCCTACTCACATTGATTTCTGCTTTTTGACTTGGAACTACAATTAGTTACAAATGTTAGTGTATGGCTAGGAATGACTGCAAGCTTTTAATGGAAAACAATAGACATTGGCTCCATTGTTCTAGTTAGCATTGCTTCATGAGTATTTTGGACTTCTTGTGGAAAGGGGCAAGCACTCTGTCCCCCAAAGCTAATGTGCAACGTTTTCACAAATCGAATTTTATTTTTTTTTGGTGGGGGGGGTCCTTCTTGGAAATATTTGCTCTAACAAAATAAGGCAAGCCTATATATATTCTATGTTTAAATAATATTAACCACATGGAGCAGAGCTTAGGGGCTTCCTTGTGCAGAGAGATCACACTGAATAAAAAAGTTAGGCTATTTCTTAATTCCTTGTGCATCTTGAGAACACTCTAACAAAATTCAACTTTACTACTACTACTATTATTATTATTATTATTATTATTATTATTATTATTATTATTATTATTATTATTATTATTATTATTAAAATGCAGCAGCAAAATAGCAAACATGAAGCAGCACAATTCATTCCTTTTCACCATGTTTGCAAAATAAATTAAAAGGAAATGGTCAGCAACTGATCCCATCAGTAAGGAAGTAACTGATCCCATAATAAACACTTTCTCATTTAGAAAAAAAAGAGTCCTTTAAAAATTCAGCCCTGTGCTTTCCTGTGATGTCATTGTGAATTTCTGTGGCCCTCCAAAAGTTAGAAATAAGTTGCAGCTCATAGAAACAATTAATACCAGTTCAGCTTTGGCCCGTGAAGTTTGTTTCCTGAGGAGCTTGACACCGATAATGGGGTTTCTGCCTCTTACAATTTTTAAAATAGTAATTTCCCCTTGAATAGAACTTGTGTTAGCATATAGCTATTTCAAGGAAGTAAGCAAATTGGCACTGATTAATAAATTAAATGAGTTTCTTATTTTCTGCATTTAGCACAGACATTTTGTCATTAAGCAGTTACAGAAGTTTTCCATGCTGCGGTGTTTTTGAGAATTTGATGGAAATAGCTTATCTTATACATTTCCACTTGATCAACAACTTGGTATTTTGGGGCACTGTCTACCTTGATAACGAATAAATGGATGGATGGATGATATGTCAGCATCAAGCAGCCAAAATGCAAATGAGATTATCTGCTTTCCTATCTCTCTAATAAATGTAAATCAATGCCTATTTTCTACTGCTGTTTTTCAGCTGTGACCTGAGGGAGAAACTAGTAATGCTGGTATTTTAAAAAGTCACGGATAACAGCCTTTAATATTCCAAATTAATAGTAAGAACTTGGTCTCAAATATTATTTTTTGTAGGTTTGCTGCACCTAATGTTTCAGAAAATTAATACCTGATGGAGGTCTGGAACCTATGTTGGATTTTTGGGGGAAGCCTTTTTTTATCACTATCTATTAAAATTGATTTTAAGCAAATCATTTGGAGATTGTTATCTCTCCATGTTTACCCTCAGGAAAAATAACAAACTTAAACATGAGATCTGTATAGCAATGTTGGCCAGAAGGTTGATCTGATACCGGAATCTGGTCTGAAGAAGCCAATGTCCACACAGGATTAAGGAAAGACAAAAACTCTCTTATTTCTCTACGGAAGCAGAAGAGGATGCCTCTGGGTTTTAAACCCAAGGAGGCCCCAGAAATCGGGCACAGTTATTTTTATATAATTTACAATAGGAAACGAAAGTAAGAGAACTTGAGGAATGGTTACAAAGTTACATAGCAGTCATACATGTGCACAAAGCAAAGCCATCCCATAATACTCCATTAATTATTTAATTTGACTTCGTTATCATATAAGTTGACTACCTCAGGATGTGTTTTTTTTTACTATGCTAATGAAAAACTTTGCTCCGGAGGCCTCTAGCCATTGTTTAAGTTAAATATCATATCACCTTCCTTGATTCCAGTAATGGGTTCGTTTGCAAGATATTTTAGTTGAGTTTGAAAGCCACAACGGATTAGCTGCTCTATATAGAAGACATTTGTGGTCAGCCTATAGAGTGCTTGTGGTTGATCCCTGTATCTCATGCTGACAGGTGTTAAAGAAATGTTACTTGTAGCAGAAAAAGTCACAAATAATAACTCTGGCTAAAGTTAATTCATAGTTTACAAACGCCTCTAATTACTTATTAACATGCTAGTAAACCACCAGATCCTATGCTGCAGGAATATCATAGTGTTAAGTTAAAAAACTAGGTAATTTTCCACTAGTCCTACAGTAGCAGGATAGGAAGATGGTGTGTTTGTTTTAAAAACTCCAAAAACCACATTAGAAATACAGTATTTTGTGTTGTAAGCGTCTGATATTTGCATAGATGAAGCAAAGAAGTTAATTTTTCAACAACCCAGAATGCACCACAGTTGAATAAACTCAGTTTGTACTATAGGAAATTTAACTCTGGATGCACCTGCCTTATGGAACAGCATTCTCCAGGAAGTCTCTATGGCTTGACCCTTGAAATTATTTAAAAATCTGAGACTTCCAACAGGTTTTGGACAGGATGGATTATAGGGTATTCCCCCTCAGGTCAAAGCTGAAAAGCAGTAGTAGAAAATAGGTGCCTTCAATTAAACAATGCCATCCATCGGGCCCCCAGAAGCACACCTTGTCTGCCCCCACAAGACCTGTGAAGACCTGGCTCTTCCCGCTTTAGCAAAGAATAGTGAGAGCCCTTGCTTGTTGTGCTTACCATCTTTTATCTTTATTTTTTTAATTTTTATTGAATTTATTGTAATTTCTTTGAATGATTGTTGCGCGCCACCAGGGAGTCAAGTGGCACAAATGTTTAATAAATATTTATTTTTATTATCTCCCTGTTATTAGACTGGGATTTTATCTTATCTGTAATTGGATTTGGGAGGTTGTTCTTCCTCAGTGCTCTGTTGCTTATTAACATATATTATTATTTGGCTCTGAAATGTTGTTGTTCCCTTTTTAATTGTAATAAGCAAGTAACATAGATTTGCTATGTGGTACAATTTGGGAGGAGAGAGGAAGAGAAGGAGAAGGGAAAGGAGAAGGGAAAGGGAAAGGGAAAGAATAAGGGAAGAGACTTTCCCAAACAATTCAAATGTTAGAACAACAGACCTAATGGCTTCATTTGGACATGAAAAGAAACTATATCTTGATGTTATGTGTATTGTCCAAAGTGAAGCTTGGACTCATATTCTTCTTCTTTACTTCCTTCTACTCCTCTGGCATGAGTGAATAAAGTTAAGGAATTTTTGTATCCATTTTTTTTTTATCTAAAGAGTGCTCAGTTGATGCTTTACCAATTTGATTTATTTATTTATTATTTATTTATTTATTTATTTATTTATTTATTTATTTAATTACATTTATATCCCGCCCTTCTCCTTTCGGACTCAGGGCGGCTAACAATCAATTAAAATACAAAAAATACAAAACCCCTGTTAAAATTAATTAAAACGAAATATTTAACTGTGATCTAATTAAAAGTAATTAAAACCCCTTTAAAATCCCTTAGGCCA